>NC_090061.1:18569613-18694613 GCF_038355195.1 Osmerus mordax
TGAAGAGTGTTATGTTTTTTCATTCAGTCCCAGGGGTGTAATTGTGTTTAACTGTGTGATCCATTTTCTTTCGGCGTGTTTCCGCTGTCCACTGGACCACCCGGACCCCGACTCCACACCAGATATGATGAGGTGAGTGACGGGGTGCTCCTGGAAGTGTGTGACGAGTGTTGTTTGTAGATGTGCCCGTGAAATGTTGTACAGATGTTGTTTGAGTCTAGTGTCTATTGAAGAGCCGGTTTCTCCTATATAATGTTTGTGGCAGAGGGTGCAGGTGATGATGTATACGACGTTGGAGGTTTGTAAGGTGAGGTTGTCCGGGACTGGAGCTGATGTGTGACTGTGAGGGTTTGTAATGAATTTTCTGTATTTATAATGAAGTGTATGAGGTTTGGCTGCTGGAGGGGGCATAGTGCTGAATTTGGTGTGTATGAGTATGTTTTTTAAACTTTTATTTTTTCTGTATGCGGAAATGATCCTGTAGGGTTTTAGTGCGGGGTATGTGCGTTGGGCCGTGGTGAAGTTATGTTTGAATGCATGTTGTAGGGGTCGAGTTTTATGTGAAAATGTGGTGACTAAGGGAATGATTATTAATGGGTCCGTAACGGTGTCTGAGGTGAACGGTGTGCCGGTATTGGTTGTGGGTGGTGGGGCCGGGGGGGTGAAACCAGAATCCTGAGTATTGTTGAAATCAGGATCGGGAGGTATGGTGGGGTTAAGGGGCGGGTCAACATCCAGTGGGGGACCAGGAAGGGTATTAACGGTAGGGTGGGGATGGGGAGGCAGGGTGGGATTAAAGGGTGGGTTGGGAAGGGTGGTGGGATTAAAGGGTGGGTCAACACCCAGTGGGGAACTAGGAAGGGGATTAAAGGTAGGGTGGGTATGGGAAGGGAAGGTGGGGTTAAAGGGCGGGTCGGGAAGGATAGTGGGGTTAAAGGGCGGGTCAGCACACAGTGGGGAACTAGGCAGGGGATTAAAGGTAGGGTGGGGGTGGGAAGGTAGGGTGGGTTTAAAGGGTGGGTTAGGAAGGATGGTGGGATTAAAGGGTGGGTCAACACCCAGTGTGGGACTAGGGAGGGGATTAAAGGTAGGGTGGGAATGGGAAGGCAGGGTGGGGTTAAAGGGCGGGTTGGAGGGACTTTTAAAGGGAGGGTTGGGTTTAGGCCTCGGGTTTGAGGGGTTGGGTTTGGGGTTTAGGCCTGGACTGGGTTTAGTCCTAGGGTTAAGGGGAGGGGTGGGGTTACAGGGTAGGTTGGGGTTGGGTATGGGGTCGGAGGGACTTTTAAAGCGAGGGTTGGGTTTAGGCCTAGGGTTAAAGGGAGGGGTGGGGTTACAGGGAGGGTTGGGGTTGGGTATGGGGTCCGAGGGGTTGGGGTTAGGATGAGGGACCAGGTTGGGTGTAGCTCTTGGGGCAGGCAGAGAGGGGTTAAAGGGAAGGTTGAGTTGGGGTTTAAGACGGCGGATGGAATTGAATATGGGGTAGAGACGGGGTGTTGGATGGAGTCCCGCAGCAAGGTCCCGGGAAGGTTCAGGGCTAGGAGGGGGGGTTAGGGTTAGGGTTAGGGTTAGGGTTAGGGTTAGGGTTAGGGTTAGGGTTAGGGTTAGGGTTAGGGTTAGGGTTAGGTTTGGGTTAGGGTAGGGTTAAAAGAAAAACTGGATGGTCTTAAAAAGCACGGGCCTATTATTACTGTGTTGTTAAGCTAATTAAAATTGAAATGAAAAGGGGCAGGAATGCAAATGGATGTGTTGTAAAATTGTGTTTGTTTTTTTACAGGTGCTGTGTAGCGATGGATGAGTGGATGGTGTTATGGATTTGAGGATCAAGGTAAGTGTTGTTGAAATTACTTTTTAGTGTGTAAATCTATGTGTGTGCATGTAAGTATGTATGAGTGTATTTTACAGGTGCTGTGAGGCGATGAATAAGTGGATGATGCTAAAGATGAAGATCAAGGTAAGTGTTTGCAATGTTTTTTAGTGCATGGGTCTATGTGTCTGTGTGGAGCTGTATGTGAATAAATAAAAGGGTCGACTATGTGTGTGTGTTTATATTTGAGCCTCTGTGTGAGGGTGTAGATGTATGTGTTGTGTATGGATCTGACATGTGTATGTGTGTGGGCGTGTTATGTAGTCAGTACCATAAGGAAGTATACATTAACAGAATTGCCATGAAAAACCATGTATACACTTTATTTATTAAAAGAAGCTGGTCCTGTGTGGAAATAAGAATGTTATGTTTTCTCATTCAGTCCCAGGGGTGTAATTGTGTTCAATTGTGTGATCCATTTTCTTTCGGCATGCTTCCGCTGTCCACTGGACCACCCGGACCCCGACTCCACACCAGATATGATGAGGTGAGTGACGGGGTGCTCCTGGAAGTGTGTGACCAGTGTTGTTTGTAGGTGTGCCCGTGAGATGTTGTTCAGATGTTGTTTCAACCTAGTGTCTATTGAAGCTCCGGTTTCTCCTACGTAGTGTTTATGGCAGAGGGTGCAGGTGATGATGTAAACCACATTGGAGGTTTGTAGGGTGAAGCTGTCCGGGATTGGAGCCGACGTGTGGTTATGGGGGTTTGTAATGAATTTCCTGTTCTTGTAGTGCAGTGTGTGAGGTTTGGTTATTGGAGGGGGCATATTGCTGAATTTGGTATGTATAAGAATATCCTTAAGGCTTTTATTTTTTCTATATGCTGAGATGATCCTATATGGTTTAAGCGGAGGATATGTGTGTTGAGCTGTGGTGAAGTTGTGTTTGAATGCATGTTGCAGTGGGCGTGTTCTATGTGAGAATGTCGTAACTAATGGGATTATGATTTTAGGTGGACCTAGGTCTGTGCCGGTTGTGTGTGGGGTGGCCGGGGAGGTGGGAGGAAAGGTAGGGTTAAAGGGGGGGTGTGATTCCGGGATGGGGTTAAAGGGCGGGTCCGCGTAGATGTTAAAGGGGGAGTTAGGGTTAGGCGTGGGGTCGGGAAGGTTGGGATTAGGGTTAAAAGTCAGGTTGGGTCTACCCATAGAATTAAAAGGAGAGGGGGTGGGGTTGCGGGGAGGGTTGGGGTTAGGCGCAGGATCCGAGGGGTTGGGTTTAGGGTGAGGGACCAGGCTAGGTGTGGTTTTGGAAGGAGGGGAAGTGGGGTTAAGGGGAAGATTGGGTTGGGGGCTGTGAGTACGGGTGAAATTAAAGATGGGGTAATAACGGGGTGTTGGATGGGGCTCCGCAGCAGAGTCCAGGGAAGGTTCAGGATCAGGAGGGAGATTGGGGGAGGATACAGGATACGAACCCGGTGTAGGGTAAGGGAAAGGATTCGGGGGGGAGGGGGACAGGAGGGGGAGGGACTCTGCTGCAGGTTGTGTATGTACTGTTGCTTGTATTTGGAGTGTCTGAGGTGTGTGTGATGTGTGTGTGTTGGTTGTGTGTGTATCGTTGTTTGTAGTGTTGGATGTGTGTGTGGGCTGAGTGGGAGAGAGAGTTGCCAAAGTGTCATTCTTGATGGTGCGCAGAAACCTTTTGGAATATCCCCTTTGTCTGAGTGAGTGAAATAGTGTTTGAATGGCTATGTGTAAATCATCTTTGTGAGATGATATTCTATAGAATCGGATGATCTGTGATTTGACGATACCTTTAAATGTGTGTTTGGGGTGATAGCTTTGTTTGTGTAATAGAGCGTGTGTGTCTGTGGGTTTGAAATATACTCGTGTCTGAAGCGTCTTATGTGTTGCATTTATTGTGTTAAAGTAAACCGTGGTGTCTAAAAAGTGAACCTGTTGTGGATCAATGATGTGTTTCACCGTGATGGATGGATGGTGTGAGTTAAGTATGTGTATGAACTCCGTAAAGTGTTTGATGTCATGTGGCCATGCTCCTATGATATCGTCCAAAAACCTGAAGTAGAATGATGGTTGCAGTGGACACTTTGACAGTGCTTCCCTCTCCCACTCAGCCATGTAGATGTTTGCATATGCGGGGGCGAATTTCTTGCCCATAGCCGTTCCCATTGTTTGTAGATAATGTTTATTGTTAAATAAAAAATCATTATTGTCTAAACTAATTTGTAGTAACTGTAAAATATCCTGATCCGGTCTATTGTTGTCTGGGTATTTTTGAAACAAGGATTTGACAGCCTGTACACCCATTGTGGTGTTGATGTTGGTGTACAGGCTGTCGACATCGATGGTGAAAATGTGTGTATGGGAGGGAACGGCTATGGGCTTGAGCATCTCTAAAAAATGATATGTGTCCTTGAGATAACTGGGGTGAAGGGTGGATAAAGGGTTGATGTAGTGATCAATGTATTCCGATATGTTGTAGGACTCGCTGTTACAATCCGATACTATGGGTCTACCAGGAGGAACCTCAAAGGGAATGGTCCAGGTGTCCGGTTCTTTATGGATCTTGGGAAGTAAGTAAAAGAGTCTTTGTCGTGGGGTGTCCGGTCCGTATAGGTAGTCCCGTTGCTTAGCTGTAATGTAGCGTCTGTCGTAGAGTGATTTGATGATGGTCCTAAGTCTCACCTGTGTCTGTGGTTGTATGCTATCCGGTATGATTTTATAATGTCTGATGTTGTTTAACTGTCTATTTGCTTCAAAAATGTATTGGTGGTTGTCTAAGATAACTATTTTGGATCCTTTGTCCGCTGGTTTGATGACTATGTGTGGGTTGTTTTTAAGTGTTTGTAGTGATTCTCGGAGTGTGGTAGTGAGGTTGTCCTGTCTGTCCGTCTGTGTGTTGTGGTCTCTTAAAGTCCTTCTGTCCGTCTTGATGAGGGTCCTGATGTGGTGGTCCACCTGGGAGAGTTTAGGCTCCCAGGTGGAAGGATTGATGAAGGGCAGATGGTTATCGCTCTCTGTATAGTCAAAGTAGTCCAGTATTTTAAGTCGTCTGTGATATTTGTGGATGTCCCTTTGAAGCTCCTCCTGGTCAAAAGTGGTGGGGCGGGGCACAAAAGTGAGGCCTCTCTCCAGAAGTGCTACTTGTGTTGGTGATGGGTGAAATGTTTTGGACAGATTCAAAATGTTGGAACTGGATGGTAGTGGTGAGTGAGGGAGCTGGGGGGCGGGGGGAGGAGAGGGGGCCGTAGATGTGTGTGTCCTTGGTGAATGTGTGATAATGTTAACGGTGTCTGGGTTGTGAGTATGAGTAATTATAAATTTAATTGTGAGCACCAGTGTGAAAATATTGCTGCTGCTGTTTCTGGTGTCCAGTGAATGTTGTCCCTATTAGTGCGGAATGAATCATGCGGTATTTCATACAGTGTGGGTAAGTGTGTGCTGATGTAACTATTTATGGTCCTGATGTTTTGTTTTTGTTGTGGAGTGAGAAATGGTGAGTGACTTATGATGGGGACGTAGATGGTGGCGTTGGGAAAGGTGCTCTTCGCTTCTCTGTGCATACTGGCTAGTTGTTTAAGTGATGTCTGGTATGGGTCGAGATCCTTATTGTTGAGACCCACCGAGAGGACCACCACCTCTGTATGTGGGTGTACCTGGGTTTTTTCCAAGACCCTTTGGAAGTGGTTGAAGGTGGCCCCGGGGTAGCTATCCACCTGTGCCCTAGGGTTCTGGAAGGGGGGGATCCTATTTAAATTGGAATCCCCAATGAATAGGTGGGACTTGAGGCCTTTGATGTTCCAGTCCGCCACCTTGCGTGCGGGCCGGGCCATGTGGTAAGATGGTGTAACTAGTGTGTGGGTGTATTGGGGGGTGGTTTGGTCTTGTGACGGGAAAAGAGAAGTACGTGTTGGCTGTAGGGATGTGCGTGTTGCGGCGCCGAGTTTCGGAGAGTCCCCTACAGGCCCCTTGGTGGGGTGGAAAGGGGAGGGCTCAGAGCAGGCTTTAGCCAAAGGTGATTTGCCTTTTGGGTGCCCTTTCATCATGGTAGCCTGCAATGAGGGCCTGTTTTTTGGGGGACTCTCCTGTTCGGCGCCTGGGGAAGGGAGGAAGAAAGAAGGAGTTAAGGGGTGTTTGGTGATGTTTGGGACTGGATGCTGACGGGTGGGGGAGGCTGATGCGGGGGAGTATCGGTGACCTACAGGGGAGGGGAAGCTTATCTCTGCGGAGAAAGCTCCCCGTGCATGTGTCTGTACGTTAGAAGGGGAGAAGGTGTGTTTCTTGAAGTGGGACTGAGTGAGGGACTTAGTGGCTAATGTAGGGGGAGTCCTGCGTGCGGTGGCCAGGAGGGGGATCTGCGATGTACGTGCTCCTAAGTTAAGTGTGTATTTGTATGCATGAGGGGGTCTAGGAAGAAGTGGGATTTCTGGGGATGTCCGTGTGTTGTGAGATAAAATGTCAGCGTTGTGTTGTTCTGTAAGTGTTTCTATGTGTGTGTTAATTATCTCTTTTGTAGGTGTGTTCGTGACTGCCTGATGTGACCGTGGGGCTGGCAAGGTGGCGGACTGGACGATCGGCGGAGGTAAGTGCTGTGTCGTGGTCTGATGTGCTGGTGAAGCCGATGCTGTGCATTCTATGGGTGAAAGTTGTGTGTGTGAGTGTGCTGTAGTGTTGTTGGTTGTGCGTGTGGTAGGTAGCTGTGGAGATTGTAAGTGTTGTGTAGTGTTGTCGGGTGTGTGTTGTGTAGTGCTGGTGTCTGTGTGTGGTGTGTGTGTTGTGGTGTTGTTAGCTATGTGTGTTGTAATTTGTTGTGGAGAGACTAATTGTAGTGCATGTGGTGTGTGTTGTGTAGTGTTGTTGGTTGTGGGTGATGTATGAGGTCTAGTGTTGTTAGTTGTGTGTGGTGTGTCTTGTGTAGTGTTGTTGAATGCATGTGGTGTACTTGTGTGTTGTGCAGTGTTGTTGACTGTACGTGGTGTGTGTTGTGTAATGCTGTTGGCTGTATGTGATGTTGGAGGTGTAGTGTTGTCTGCTATGTGTGTTGTCATTTGCTGTTGAGCGAATGACTGTAGTGTATGTGGTGTGTGTTGTGTAGTGTTGTTGGCCCTAGGTGATGTGTGTGGTGGTGAGGTGTTATTGGCTATGTGTATTGTAGCTTGCTGTGCAATAGGTGATGGAGGTGCAGGTGCCTGTGATGTAATCGTGTGTATGGAAGTGTTGGATGGCTGTTGACTAAGTGTCTGTGGTTTAAGCATGTCTGCATATGTCCTGCGTGGCTGTTGAGTGGGTGTGTGTGATGTAGGGATGGCTGTGTGTGTAGTAGTGGTAGTAGTGGTAGTAGTGTGTGGCTGCTGTGTGGGTGGACCTGTTGTGAGAGTAACCCTATGTGTAGTGACTGGCTGCAGGATGGGTGATTGTGGTGTTTGAATGGTCCTGTGAGCCTGTTCGTGTTGTGTGGCTGAGGGGAGCTGTAAAAGTGTCTCTACTGTTGTGATGGTTGTGTCTGTAAGTCTGTGTGTGTATCTTTTCTGTGCCCAGCCCATGGCTATGTGTAGTGCAGTGGTGTTTAAGGTGGGTGCTGTCGGGATGAGTGTTTGGATGGTCTTATTGTAATGTGTCTGTAGAATGTCCAGGTTATTGTTCATCCATGATGTGGTGTTTTGTGCTACTAACTGTGTGGTGTGTTCTGTAGGTGAAGAGGGTCTGATAAAAGAAGTGAGTTTCCCCACCTGCCTCATCATGCCTCTTGGGTGAGTCTTACTTAAAATGGCTGTGTTCATGATTTCGCCATGGTGGACCGCCTGTATGATCTTAAAATACAGTTTTGCCGCCTGTCTGGTGGCCTCATCTGGTGCCTGACCAGTGGCTCCAGCGTGGTATGTGCTATGTATCTGCGTGTTGTGTGTGTTTGCATGAGTTTTGTGTGTCTGAGTGTTATGCCTCTGAATGTTGTGTGTGTCTGTATGAGAGTTGTGTGCTTGAGTGTTATGTCTCTGAGTGTGATCTGTGTCTACATGAGTGCTGTGTGCCTGAGTGTTATGCCTCTGAGTGTTGTGTTGGTCTACATAAGTGTTATGTGTTTGAGTGTTGTGTGGCTGCACCCTAGGTGGAGGAATGTATCGTGGGTGAGTGTTGTGGGCCTGTGTGTTGTAGGGCTGAGTGTTGTGTGTGTGAGTGTTGTGGCCTTGTGTGTTGTATGTCTGAGCTTGGCGAGCTTGAGTGTACTGCAATTGAGTGTTGCGTGGGTGTATGTTATGTGTCTGGGCGTTGTATGGATGAATGTGGTAATCATGTGTTTGGGTGTGGTGTGGTTGAATGGGAGGATATGGTGTTCTGTTGTACATGTGTGATGCTCTAGATGGTGGATGAATCTGTGGGTGCATGTTGTGTGGGTGGAAGTCATGTGTGAAGCTATTATGTGTCTGGCCATTATGTGGGTGAAAGTTATGTGTAAAGTTATTGTGTGTCTGGGTGTTATATGATTGAGTATAGGTGTGTGGTGCTCTGAGTGGTGGATGGGTCTGTAGATGTAAAAGGGGTGGCCGGCCCAGTAAAGAAGGCCTGGCTACACTGCTAAAAATGCTATCTGATCTATTGGTGTGCTCTCCTGACTTGAGGCGCACAAATGGTTTACCCCTACCGTGGTGCATGTTTTAAAATCAGAATGGGTGATCTGGACAGCTGTGTGTGTTAAGAAGCTGCCCAGATCGGGCCCTTACCGCCTTTTTGTAGTTGTTGAGTTTCAGGAGGCGTAGATGGTGGATTAGGCCAGTGTTGTAGTCCTCTTCTCTCTCTCTCTCCAGGTCCAGGTCTCGTGCTTAGTTTCCAAATGGAAATTTAAAAAAAAGGGTCAGTGTTCCTGGTGTAGGTAAAAAAGGCCCGGGCCTGTAGGCAGAGATTAAAAAGAGTAAAACAATCCTGGGGAATTCTTCTGGTGACAGGGAGTCTAAAAGGGAGCCCTCCCCAAACTGATTTTAAAACTGTATTTTATTAGCTTTAAAAACAAAGTATCAAGTCCAAACTGCTTAGGGATAAAACCAAAGTGTGCATCGACAAGTTTTGTCCCGACGTTTCGCAGACTTACTGCTTCCTCAGGGGAGATAGGCTCCCAGGAGAACACACCAATATTTATGAACTAGCACCCTTGGGAGAGGGGAGTGCCCCTCTCCCAAGGGTGCCCTAATTGGCCCTACCTGATTGGATAAAATGTTATCCCCACTCTGTCCCTAACGCTATACCTTATTCTAATTGGTTCTCTAGGTTACCTCTTTATTGTGATTGGTCCATTTAAATTATAGGGGTGAGTGCTGGTACATTTCCATTCCCTTCCTAAGAGGTTTCCAGAGGTTTATACAGAGTGGAAAATTTTAAAAGGTGTGTATGTGTGTGTGTGTCTGTGTGTGTGTGTGTGTGTGTGTGTGTGTGTGTGGAATATGTGTCAGTGTTTGTGTGTGTGTGTGTGTGTCATCTGCAATGCATTGTGGGAGGTGTAGTCTGTAAAACGGTGGGAATATGAACCCAAACCAAAAAGATACAACTGTAACTCAAAAAACATATGTGGGTGTGTGTTGTGGATCTAGGGTGCATCCTAAAATATGTATTCTGTAAGCAAATGGTGGGGTTTTATGCCCAGACCACTCCACTACCATTTGTACTCATAAAATCACCATTATCATAAATATGTGAGTGAGACGTAAGTGTGAATGTAGTATATATGGAATTAAAACACCTGTGTTGTATTGTATAAAAGGCCAGTGATATCATGTAAGGTGGATGGTGGAGATTATCTTATGTATAGAGATAGGGATATGTTGAATGTACTATATGTTAATGTAGATCAATGAGGGTAAAATAATGTTGCTGCAAATCTTAAAAGGGTTGTGTATTGTATATGTTTTCTGATCATGGGCATGATGAGGCAGGTACTAAAAGATTAAAAACATGGATAAATAGTTATGAAATGGTAAAAAATGGGGAAACTGCACAACTAGACTGTAGAAAATTGCACAGTAATCTGGTTTCTCTTGTTCTAGCAGGTGCAGTTAAAAACTTTGTCCACTAGATGTCGCCATTTTTGTCCCATATTTTGCTGGTAAGTGTATTATGTATATTTTACTGCTAAATGTGTAGGTGTAGTGTAGTGTTCTTATCCATCAAGAGTGTAGTTTGTATTATGTACGACGATGTGTGTGTATGTGTGCTAGTGTGTTGGTGTTTAGTGTCATAATGCTATGAGGGATGTGTGGAGTATTCTAGTGTGTCCCTTGTGTGGTGTTGTAGGTCTGTAGTGTGTCCGTGTGCTGCTGGATGGAAGAAGCTGACACTGTGGGGTTGGAAATTAACATGCATACACACAACAGCTTCAACAGCACAAAGACCAACAAAACATCAGAAACCTCATAATGTTCATCCCATGGCTATACAGGATCCCAGGAGTTTGTTGTTGTAAGCATGTTATCTAAGGCATAGGTGGGCACCCCGGGGGCCTTCGCTGCAGTTGTTGTGGATGTTGTTTTGTTCTCGGTGGGTCCCAACATGGTGACCAGTGGACAGCGGGTCCTTCTTATGTGTTGTGGTGAGAGGTGAATGTAAATACTAAACTAAGGCTAAACAACAGAAATAATGGCTCTGGCAGGGTTAGGTTTGGGTTAGGGTAGGGTTAAAAGAAAAACTGGATGGTCTTAAAAAGCACGGGCCTATTATTACTGTGTTGTTAAGCTAATTAAAATTGAAATGAAAAGGGGCAGGAATGCAAATGGATGTGTTGTAAAATTGTGTTTGTTTTTTTACAGGTGCTGTGTAGCGATGGATGAGTGGATGGTGTTATGGATTTGAGGATCAAGGTAAGTGTTGTTGAAATTACTTTTTAGTGTGTAAATCTATGTGTGTGCATGTAAGTATGTATGAGTGTATTTTACAGGTGCTGTGAGGCGATGAATAAGTGGATGATGCTAAAGATGAAGATCAAGGTAAGTGTTTGCAATGTTTTTTAGTGCATGGGTCTATGTGTCTGTGTGGAGCTGTATGTGAATAAATAAAAGGGTCGACTATGTGTGTGTGTTTATATTTGAGCCTCTGTGTGAGGGTGTAGATGTATGTGTTGTGTATGGATCTGACATGTGTATGTGTGTGGGCGTGTTATGTAGTCAGTACCATAAGGAAGTATACATTAACAGAATTGCCATGAAAAACCATGTATACACTTTATTTATTAAAAGAAGCTGGTCCTGTGTGGAAATAAGAATGTTATGTTTTCTCATTCAGTCCCAGGGGTGTAATTGTGTTCAATTGTGTGATCCATTTTCTTTCGGCATGCTTCCGCTGTCCACTGGACCACCCGGACCCCGACTCCACACCAGATATGATGAGGTGAGTGACGGGGTGCTCCTGGAAGTGTGTGACCAGTGTTGTTTGTAGGTGTGCCCGTGAGATGTTGTTCAGATGTTGTTTCAACCTAGTGTCTATTGAAGCTCCGGTTTCTCCTACGTAGTGTTTATGGCAGAGGGTGCAGGTGATGATGTAAACCACATTGGAGGTTTGTAGGGTGAAGCTGTCCGGGATTGGAGCCGACGTGTGGTTATGGGGGTTTGTAATGAATTTCCTGTTCTTGTAGTGCAGTGTGTGAGGTTTGGTTATTGGAGGGGGCATATTGCTGAATTTGGTATGTATAAGAATATCCTTAAGGCTTTTATTTTTTCTATATGCTGAGATGATCCTATATGGTTTAAGCGGAGGATATGTGTGTTGAGCTGTGGTGAAGTTGTGTTTGAATGCATGTTGCAGTGGGCGTGTTCTATGTGAGAATGTCGTAACTAATGGGATTATGATTTTAGGTGGACCTAGGTCTGTGCCGGTTGTGTGTGGGGTGGCCGGGGAGGTGGGAGGAAAGGTAGGGTTAAAGGGGGGGTGTGATTCCGGGATGGGGTTAAAGGGCGGGTCCGCGTAGATGTTAAAGGGGGAGTTAGGGTTAGGCGTGGGGTCGGGAAGGTTGGGATTAGGGTTAAAAGTCAGGTTGGGTCTACCCATAGAATTAAAAGGAGAGGGGGTGGGGTTGCGGGGAGGGTTGGGGTTAGGCGCAGGATCCGAGGGGTTGGGTTTAGGGTGAGGGACCAGGCTAGGTGTGGTTTTGGAAGGAGGGGAAGTGGGGTTAAGGGGAAGATTGGGTTGGGGGCTGTGAGTACGGGTGAAATTAAAGATGGGGTAATAACGGGGTGTTGGATGGGGCTCCGCAGCAGAGTCCAGGGAAGGTTCAGGATCAGGAGGGAGATTGGGGGAGGATACAGGATACGAACCCGGTGTAGGGTAAGGGAAAGGATTCGGGGGGGAGGGGGACAGGAGGGGGAGGGACTCTGCTGCAGGTTGTGTATGTACTGTTGCTTGTATTTGGAGTGTCTGAGGTGTGTGTGATGTGTGTGTGTTGGTTGTGTGTGTATCGTTGTTTGTAGTGTTGGATGTGTGTGTGGGCTGAGTGGGAGAGAGAGTTGCCAAAGTGTCATTCTTGATGGTGCGCAGAAACCTTTTGGAATATCCCCTTTGTCTGAGTGAGTGAAATAGTGTTTGAATGGCTATGTGTAAATCATCTTTGTGAGATGATATTCTATAGAATCGGATGATCTGTGATTTGACGATACCTTTAAATGTGTGTTTGGGGTGATAGCTTTGTTTGTGTAATAGAGCGTGTGTGTCTGTGGGTTTGAAATATACTCGTGTCTGAAGCGTCTTATGTGTTGCATTTATTGTGTTAAAGTAAACCGTGGTGTCTAAAAAGTGAACCTGTTGTGGATCAATGATGTGTTTCACCGTGATGGATGGATGGTGTGAGTTAAGTATGTGTATGAACTCCGTAAAGTGTTTGATGTCATGTGGCCATGCTCCTATGATATCGTCCAAAAACCTGAAGTAGAATGATGGTTGCAGTGGACACTTTGACAGTGCTTCCCTCTCCCACTCAGCCATGTAGATGTTTGCATATGCGGGGGCGAATTTCTTGCCCATAGCCGTTCCCATTGTTTGTAGATAATGTTTATTGTTAAATAAAAAATCATTATTGTCTAAACTAATTTGTAGTAACTGTAAAATATCCTGATCCGGTCTATTGTTGTCTGGGTATTTTTGAAACAAGGATTTGACAGCCTGTACACCCATTGTGGTGTTGATGTTGGTGTACAGGCTGTCGACATCGATGGTGAAAATGTGTGTATGGGAGGGAACGGCTATGGGCTTGAGCATCTCTAAAAAATGATATGTGTCCTTGAGATAACTGGGGTGAAGGGTGGATAAAGGGTTGATGTAGTGATCAATGTATTCCGATATGTTGTAGGACTCGCTGTTACAATCCGATACTATGGGTCTACCAGGAGGAACCTCAAAGGGAATGGTCCAGGTGTCCGGTTCTTTATGGATCTTGGGAAGTAAGTAAAAGAGTCTTTGTCGTGGGGTGTCCGGTCCGTATAGGTAGTCCCGTTGCTTAGCTGTAATGTAGCGTCTGTCGTAGAGTGATTTGATGATGGTCCTAAGTCTCACCTGTGTCTGTGGTTGTATGCTATCCGGTATGATTTTATAATGTCTGATGTTGTTTAACTGTCTATTTGCTTCAAAAATGTATTGGTGGTTGTCTAAGATAACTATTTTGGATCCTTTGTCCGCTGGTTTGATGACTATGTGTGGGTTGTTTTTAAGTGTTTGTAGTGATTCTCGGAGTGTGGTAGTGAGGTTGTCCTGTCTGTCCGTCTGTGTGTTGTGGTCTCTTAAAGTCCTTCTGTCCGTCTTGATGAGGGTCCTGATGTGGTGGTCCACCTGGGAGAGTTTAGGCTCCCAGGTGGAAGGATTGATGAAGGGCAGATGGTTATCGCTCTCTGTATAGTCAAAGTAGTCCAGTATTTTAAGTCGTCTGTGATATTTGTGGATGTCCCTTTGAAGCTCCTCCTGGTCAAAAGTGGTGGGGCGGGGCACAAAAGTGAGGCCTCTCTCCAGAAGTGCTACTTGTGTTGGTGATGGGTGAAATGTTTTGGACAGATTCAAAATGTTGGAACTGGATGGTAGTGGTGAGTGAGGGAGCTGGGGGGCGGGGGGAGGAGAGGGGGCCGTAGATGTGTGTGTCCTTGGTGAATGTGTGATAATGTTAACGGTGTCTGGGTTGTGAGTATGAGTAATTATAAATTTAATTGTGAGCACCAGTGTGAAAATATTGCTGCTGCTGTTTCTGGTGTCCAGTGAATGTTGTCCCTATTAGTGCGGAATGAATCATGCGGTATTTCATACAGTGTGGGTAAGTGTGTGCTGATGTAACTATTTATGGTCCTGATGTTTTGTTTTTGTTGTGGAGTGAGAAATGGTGAGTGACTTATGATGGGGACGTAGATGGTGGCGTTGGGAAAGGTGCTCTTCGCTTCTCTGTGCATACTGGCTAGTTGTTTAAGTGATGTCTGGTATGGGTCGAGATCCTTATTGTTGAGACCCACCGAGAGGACCACCACCTCTGTATGTGGGTGTACCTGGGTTTTTTCCAAGACCCTTTGGAAGTGGTTGAAGGTGGCCCCGGGGTAGCTATCCACCTGTGCCCTAGGGTTCTGGAAGGGGGGGATCCTATTTAAATTGGAATCCCCAATGAATAGGTGGGACTTGAGGCCTTTGATGTTCCAGTCCGCCACCTTGCGTGCGGGCCGGGCCATGTGGTAAGATGGTGTAACTAGTGTGTGGGTGTATTGGGGGGTGGTTTGGTCTTGTGACGGGAAAAGAGAAGTACGTGTTGGCTGTAGGGATGTGCGTGTTGCGGCGCCGAGTTTCGGAGAGTCCCCTACAGGCCCCTTGGTGGGGTGGAAAGGGGAGGGCTCAGAGCAGGCTTTAGCCAAAGGTGATTTGCCTTTTGGGTGCCCTTTCATCATGGTAGCCTGCAATGAGGGCCTGTTTTTTGGGGGACTCTCCTGTTCGGCGCCTGGGGAAGGGAGGAAGAAAGAAGGAGTTAAGGGGTGTTTGGTGATGTTTGGGACTGGATGCTGACGGGTGGGGGAGGCTGATGCGGGGGAGTATCGGTGACCTACAGGGGAGGGGAAGCTTATCTCTGCGGAGAAAGCTCCCCGTGCATGTGTCTGTACGTTAGAAGGGGAGAAGGTGTGTTTCTTGAAGTGGGACTGAGTGAGGGACTTAGTGGCTAATGTAGGGGGAGTCCTGCGTGCGGTGGCCAGGAGGGGGATCTGCGATGTACGTGCTCCTAAGTTAAGTGTGTATTTGTATGCATGAGGGGGTCTAGGAAGAAGTGGGATTTCTGGGGATGTCCGTGTGTTGTGAGATAAAATGTCAGCGTTGTGTTGTTCTGTAAGTGTTTCTATGTGTGTGTTAATTATCTCTTTTGTAGGTGTGTTCGTGACTGCCTGATGTGACCGTGGGGCTGGCAAGGTGGCGGACTGGACGATCGGCGGAGGTAAGTGCTGTGTCGTGGTCTGATGTGCTGGTGAAGCCGATGCTGTGCATTCTATGGGTGAAAGTTGTGTGTGTGAGTGTGCTGTAGTGTTGTTGGTTGTGCGTGTGGTAGGTAGCTGTGGAGATTGTAAGTGTTGTGTAGTGTTGTCGGGTGTGTGTTGTGTAGTGCTGGTGTCTGTGTGTGGTGTGTGTGTTGTGGTGTTGTTAGCTATGTGTGTTGTAATTTGTTGTGGAGAGACTAATTGTAGTGCATGTGGTGTGTGTTGTGTAGTGTTGTTGGTTGTGGGTGATGTATGAGGTCTAGTGTTGTTAGTTGTGTGTGGTGTGTCTTGTGTAGTGTTGTTGAATGCATGTGGTGTACTTGTGTGTTGTGCAGTGTTGTTGACTGTACGTGGTGTGTGTTGTGTAATGCTGTTGGCTGTATGTGATGTTGGAGGTGTAGTGTTGTCTGCTATGTGTGTTGTCATTTGCTGTTGAGCGAATGACTGTAGTGTATGTGGTGTGTGTTGTGTAGTGTTGTTGGCCCTAGGTGATGTGTGTGGTGGTGAGGTGTTATTGGCTATGTGTATTGTAGCTTGCTGTGCAATAGGTGATGGAGGTGCAGGTGCCTGTGATGTAATCGTGTGTATGGAAGTGTTGGATGGCTGTTGACTAAGTGTCTGTGGTTTAAGCATGTCTGCATATGTCCTGCGTGGCTGTTGAGTGGGTGTGTGTGATGTAGGGATGGCTGTGTGTGTAGTAGTGGTAGTAGTGGTAGTAGTGTGTGGCTGCTGTGTGGGTGGACCTGTTGTGAGAGTAACCCTATGTGTAGTGACTGGCTGCAGGATGGGTGATTGTGGTGTTTGAATGGTCCTGTGAGCCTGTTCGTGTTGTGTGGCTGAGGGGAGCTGTAAAAGTGTCTCTACTGTTGTGATGGTTGTGTCTGTAAGTCTGTGTGTGTATCTTTTCTGTGCCCAGCCCATGGCTATGTGTAGTGCAGTGGTGTTTAAGGTGGGTGCTGTCGGGATGAGTGTTTGGATGGTCTTATTGTAATGTGTCTGTAGAATGTCCAGGTTATTGTTCATCCATGATGTGGTGTTTTGTGCTACTAACTGTGTGGTGTGTTCTGTAGGTGAAGAGGGTCTGATAAAAGAAGTGAGTTTCCCCACCTGCCTCATCATGCCTCTTGGGTGAGTCTTACTTAAAATGGCTGTGTTCATGATTTCGCCATGGTGGACCGCCTGTATGATCTTAAAATACAGTTTTGCCGCCTGTCTGGTGGCCTCATCTGGTGCCTGACCAGTGGCTCCAGCGTGGTATGTGCTATGTATCTGCGTGTTGTGTGTGTTTGCATGAGTTTTGTGTGTCTGAGTGTTATGCCTCTGAATGTTGTGTGTGTCTGTATGAGAGTTGTGTGCTTGAGTGTTATGTCTCTGAGTGTGATCTGTGTCTACATGAGTGCTGTGTGCCTGAGTGTTATGCCTCTGAGTGTTGTGTTGGTCTACATAAGTGTTATGTGTTTGAGTGTTGTGTGGCTGCACCCTAGGTGGAGGAATGTATCGTGGGTGAGTGTTGTGGGCCTGTGTGTTGTAGGGCTGAGTGTTGTGTGTGTGAGTGTTGTGGCCTTGTGTGTTGTATGTCTGAGCTTGGCGAGCTTGAGTGTACTGCAATTGAGTGTTGCGTGGGTGTATGTTATGTGTCTGGGCGTTGTATGGATGAATGTGGTAATCATGTGTTTGGGTGTGGTGTGGTTGAATGGGAGGATATGGTGTTCTGTTGTACATGTGTGATGCTCTAGATGGTGGATGAATCTGTGGGTGCATGTTGTGTGGGTGGAAGTCATGTGTGAAGCTATTATGTGTCTGGCCATTATGTGGGTGAAAGTTATGTGTAAAGTTATTGTGTGTCTGGGTGTTATATGATTGAGTATAGGTGTGTGGTGCTCTGAGTGGTGGATGGGTCTGTAGATGTAAAAGGGGTGGCCGGCCCAGTAAAGAAGGCCTGGCTACACTGCTAAAAATGCTATCTGATCTATTGGTGTGCTCTCCTGACTTGAGGCGCACAAATGGTTTACCCCTACCGTGGTGCATGTTTTAAAATCAGAATGGGTGATCTGGACAGCTGTGTGTGTTAAGAAGCTGCCCAGATCGGGCCCTTACCGCCTTTTTGTAGTTGTTGAGTTTCAGGAGGCGTAGATGGTGGATTAGGCCAGTGTTGTAGTCCTCTTCTCTCTCTCTCTCCAGGTCCAGGTCTCGTGCTTAGTTTCCAAATGGAAATTTAAAAAAAAGGGTCAGTGTTCCTGGTGTAGGTAAAAAAGGCCCGGGCCTGTAGGCAGAGATTAAAAAGAGTAAAACAATCCTGGGGAATTCTTCTGGTGACAGGGAGTCTAAAAGGGAGCCCTCCCCAAACTGATTTTAAAACTGTATTTTATTAGCTTTAAAAACAAAGTATCAAGTCCAAACTGCTTAGGGATAAAACCAAAGTGTGCATCGACAAGTTTTGTCCCGACGTTTCGCAGACTTACTGCTTCCTCAGGGGAGATAGGCTCCCAGGAGAACACACCAATATTTATGAACTAGCACCCTTGGGAGAGGGGAGTGCCCCTCTCCCAAGGGTGCCCTAATTGGCCCTACCTGATTGGATAAAATGTTATCCCCACTCTGTCCCTAACGCTATACCTTATTCTAATTGGTTCTCTAGGTTACCTCTTTATTGTGATTGGTCCATTTAAATTATAGGGGTGAGTGCTGGTACATTTCCATTCCCTTCCTAAGAGGTTTCCAGAGGTTTATACAGAGTGGAAAAGGGTTAGGGTTAGGGTTAGGGTTAGGGTTAGGGTTAGGGTTAGGGTTAGGGTTAGGGTTAGGGTTAGGGTTAGGTTTAATGTCTGAAAATCCCCCGAGCCCAGTAGTTCGGTACTTCGACCCACTTAGGCTCAGGACTGAGGCACACGCTATGCCAATGCTGAGTCATCCACCACATCCGAACAGGGGCTAGGCCCCTCCAGGAACCCCGAGGGGAACCCAGGCCGGGTAACACCTGAAGCGCTCGCCACTCGACACAGGGTGAGTGAGGAGTACTCAGGGGGATAGTAATATATAAACATACAACAAGAAACAATGCATAATATATAAGTATAGGTCGAGCACATGGATGGCCGTCTCCGTATCCACTTGACATGTTCAGGTAGCAGGGTCAATGCGGGAGCATGCTCAGAGTCAGATAGGTCCCTTGTTGTTAGTAGAAGTTAATATCTGGAGGGTCTCTGTCCACCTGGGGGACAAAGTAAACACCATCAGAGTATATAAAAGTCATAAAGTGTTTGAAACCGAGTTATTATTCCAACTATGGTATTGATCCTTAGAGTCCCGATCCCAAAGGGGTCAAGGTACACATCCTCAGATTATAAATAGGTTTGATGTCTGATGATCACCCGAGCCCAGCAGTTTCGTGCTTCGACCCGTTTAGGTGTGAACTCTCACTGGTTGGGGTTAGGACAGGTGACCCAGTGAGGTGGCCCA
Source organism: Osmerus mordax (assembly GCF_038355195.1). NCBI lineage: Eukaryota > Metazoa > Chordata > Actinopteri > Osmeriformes > Osmeridae > Osmerus > Osmerus mordax. The sequence continues at coordinate 18,588,353 of NC_090061.1, forward strand.
GTAATCAGAGATAAACCCACTGGGGGGAAGCAACGGTTAAGTTTTAGGCGTAGACTCCCCCAGGTTGGGGTTAGTATAAGTGACAGGGGGGCTATCCCACCCCATTTAAGTCACAGTAGGTAAGCCTTCCGGTTAAGTTTTTTAGGCGTAGACCCTCCCAGGTTGGGGTTAGGATAAGTGACAGGGGGGCTATCTCACCACATTAAGTCACAGCAGGTCAGTCGTCTGGTTAAGTTTTAGGCGTAGACCCTCCCAGGTTGGGGTTAGGATAAGTGACAGGAGGGCTATCCTAGCCCATTAAGTCACAGTAGGTCAGCTTTACGGTTAAGTTTAGGCGTAGACCCTCCCAGGTTGGGGTTAGGATAGGTGACAGGGGGGCTATTCCACCCCATTAAATCACAGTAGGTCAGCCTATGGGATGGTGACGGTTGGGTTGAGGTACGCGGAGGAGGGCAAGAAAGGGAGCAATATGCAGGCGTCTAGGGGGAGTACCCGAGGAACGCAGGAGGGATAGATAGAAATTAAATAAAGGGCCTGTGTGGACATATGAGGTGCAACTGAGTGTGTGAGTGCGTGTCCTACCTTGACCGGGCAGCTAACTTAATCTGAAAAGCTAAAAAAGGTTCTACCTGGAAAGTTAAGAATCTATACCAATCCCGGGTGCAGATGTGGGGAGGACCCCAAGGAAATGCAGGGCTGTGGAAGGAAGGGGTTAATAAACAAGATACATGAGTGTCATAGCCCTGTCCTCACTGCACATGAGTGCGATGAAGATAAAGCCATGCAGACAATAGTGGTGGGAGTGGGGTGAGAGAGATATAGAGAGAGGCGCTCCTGTTAGAGCAAATAAAAGTTGTAGTCAAAAACGCAGGACTCCATTCCCTGGGCGGTGCCTCCTGCCGGGCCCATGCCAGAAATTAAGCAGGGATATACGGGGTCCTAACTGGCCACGACCGGTTTCGTCCTCTCCCAGGACTCGTCAGGTGACGGAAATAAAACATGAGCAGGAACCAGGGCCATCCTAGGCTACGGACTGACAGGGGACCTCGAGGCTACACCAAAGAAGGAGGATGGTGGTCACCCCGGTGCCCTCCTGGCAGCCCACCAGAAGCGGTATTCAGAATTATTGTCTAGGGAAAAGAGTAGAGAGGGAGAGAGAGAGGGGGAGGGCGCGTGTGTGTGCGAGGCATGTGTGTACACTCAGGGTGGTGAACAAGCTAAGTGGGAGGAGAAGATCTGTAAAAGAAGAAGCATGGGTTAGGATTAGTGAAAGGGGGTCCAGAAAAACCTGTGGAAGGAGGGGGGGGGGGGGGGGTTTGTCTTTATGTGTGAGTGCTTAATGCACAGAGAAGCCTAAAATATGTGTGTGTGCCTAGAGAAGGAGAGAGAGGGGAACAGACCAGTAGAGAATAGTAGAGAGAGACAGAATGTGTGTGTGAGTGTGTGAGAGTATGTGTGTGAGCAAAGCCTGAGATTATGTGTGTGTGCTTATGCACAGAAAGGAACGTGTGAGCATGGAATGGGAGGGGGAGGAGGGAGAGGGAAGAAAAGAGAAAGTACATTATATTCATGCATACATATACACAGACATGCAGTACAAGCATGCACACACACTATCAGCAGTTCATGCAAACGCGTGGGGTATGAGTATGAGGTGGTAGGCCCAAGTTATTAATAAATGCACCCTATTAAATCAATCAACCAAACTAGACTAGAAAGAAAAACTTACATATGGCCCCAGAAGATGGAGAAGTGAAGGTGAGATGGGAGATCCTAAGATGGATGCTTGCAGCGCGTGGTAGCAGCAGGTGCGTTCATGGGCAAAAAACAAGTGGGCTAGTTAGCAACAGGTCCGCTAGCACGCATGCGTTCACAGCATGGTACTGAATATGGCACAAAACAAGCTAATAATTCGATAAAAAACTAGATAAACAATTTATGAACGGCAAAAGCAAGTTAGAAAAATTATTGAGGGGTGGGAAATGGTCTTACGATCACGCAGCTCCGGTCGGCAGTCACAGTCTCAAACGAACACACAGGCTTATTAATACCGGAGTATTAGTGACGGCGAAGAAAAAAGTTTTTGGAGAGAGGACGTCAAGGGGCGGGATCTCCAAATCATGTCACTTGCCATTGGAGTGTAAGGTCCGTGATTGACGTGGCGAACCGGGACGTGCAGCCAAGTCCAATGTAAACAAACACTGCAAAACTAGCAACGCCGTTCGGTAGCAGAAAACGGAGACTTGGAGATGAGAAAAAATTCCAAACCAAGAGGCAGTAGAGTGGTACAATCCTCAGAGTGTAGGGGAAAAAACGAATCACGTTTTACACAGGTGTAGAACCGGTCTGCACTGTTACGTTATGTGAAAAATAGCTGCCGCAGAAGAACGACCTGCTGCGGTGACGTCACTGAGAGGAAATCCCAGGGAAGCCCCTGCGCGTCCGTGGTCACTACAACAGGGTGTAGGTACAGGCGAAAAAATTATTATGTTGAGCAGCAATAAGGGACTGGACTACACATTAGCAGTAAACAGTAAACTAATATTATCCCTATTAATATAATATAATATATTATATAATAAATCCTTAGAATAAAAGGCAAAACCAGAACGTTCCAAGGTAAAATTAGGACTCCAAGATAATCTAAGGATGGCCAAAGTATCTAAAAAACAGTGACAGAAACGTGATAAAAGCAGCTCTCAGACTAAGAATCACCATAGAGGTCACGACCAACATAATCCAGAGGCCTAGAGCCAGCCGTCTCACAGAGAAACCACGTCACACAAGCACATCCCTACTCTGGACAGCAACACAACTCAGACCACCAGAGTCCGCAAAGTGGTCGAGGTCACATCCGATATTCCCCAATCATCAATGCAGACCATGGTGCCTAATCCATGCCCTGACAGATGACAGCCGGTAGGCAAGACACCAGGGTCACATCCGATATACCTGATGTCAACAGCCACCCCAGGCAGTCACCCAAGGCCAAAACCCCATGACAGGGCCCAAGACCAAGATCACCGCTGAGGGTGAAACGCCCCGCAGTGAGTCCAAGTGGTCCAGAGATTATGGTATTAGCCAGTGAACAAGATACTCATAAAGACACCGGCCTAGGCCTCAATGGACAGAACAGTCTAGATTCCTAGAGTAGAGAGTAGGCCTAAATCCATATGTGTGTGAAAAAATGTGGTCCAGTCTATATGGTGATCTCCAGCGTAATCCCTCCAGGAAGATGACCACAAAAGGTGGTGTGTATACACAAAGTAGGCGTCAAGGCGCCACTCCACAGGTAACCTAATGGCATAGCCACAGGTAAAAACAGCTCTGTGGGTAGATGTCACCTGGTCACAACTTCTGTAGCCGTACAGGGATGTGTATTTGGAGAGTACAGGCCGTGGCATACACTTTTTCTTGGTCTCCAGTGTAATCCCTCCAGGAAGATGACCACATAGAGTGGTGTGTAAACACAAAATAGGCGTGAGGGCGCCACTCCACAGGAAACCTAATGGCACAGCCACAGGTAAAATCACCTCTGTGGGTAGATGTCACCTGGTCACAACCTCTGCAGTTGTACAGGGATGTGTATTGTGACAATACAGGCCGTAGCGTCCACTTCATTCTTCTCCACATGTGGTGAGGGGGGTGACGCGGTTGGGGCTCCATCGTCACGTGTGGGAGTGAGGGAATGTATAAAAGGAACATCCCCAGGTGGCCAACACACGGTGATAGCCCTTAGTACCGGTCCAGGCCTCAGTGTCCGTGGATGTGAATCCAAATAAGGAGAGCAAAAACTAGAAATACGTAGGCTATTAGATGTGAATAAACTCTGAGTAGTGGCTTCCGCATGCTAGGTTGACTTGCTGCTGTTGAGCCATGTCCTCTGACTCTGCCATTGGGCGTCAGGAGGCTCCCGGTGGGTGATTGGCCGAGGAGGCCAGTTGAACCAGGAGCCGAGCGTCATGCAACACAACCTAGGTCCATTCATGGTAGTAAGTTATGGATAGGATGCTGCTTAAGGGGAATCGGGCTAAAGGCTAAAGGGAAAATATCCAGCTAATCAAAGGCCACCGGCTGTGGCAGGCTGAGTAGGAAGGTCTACCATTCCACGGACAGTCTGATGGGGGCCATTCTGGCTCCATACTAAATCCACACCCCCTAAGCGGTCCCCCCACTGTGCGAGCTGGTAAGGTCAATTAGTCGAAGCCCCAGCCAACACATCCACGGTCTTCTAGGTGAGAATGTTGTGAATGCAGGGGACATTAGGGACAGTTTGTATTGTGGACCCAGGTCTGGAGGAGAAGTCCAGACGCGCGTACGCGATCAATGGAGGTCTTTAAATCCAAAACAAGTGTATTGTATCTTCTCCCAGAAGGCTCCACATCAGATTTATTTGTGTCTAACAGGCGATACCATCCAGATCAGGTAGAGAATGGGGGGTCCCAGTCAGAGCACCTAAGTGTATCCAGGGGAGGCGAACCCTGATAGAGGTGACGGTGTCCGGGTACTCAAAAAACCAAACTAAACACAGGGAGAGGGATCACACTCCATGATGTGAGAGAGCCCCAAGTCCCAACTAGCGTGTGGGTGTCCCCACTAAACCTGGTTGCAGGGAGGGACACCAGAGAGACGGAGATGATAGGCCTCGGGTTGAAGGTAACTGACTAGAGTGCCCACCAGGAGTAGAGCGCCCCAGTGAAGGGGGGCTCGGCTAACCTAGGGGCTTATATAAGTAGGAACCAGGTACGGGAGCCTCAAAAGCGTGAGCAAAGTGCTGAACTAACCCGAACCACTGGATTTCTAATATGAGGTCAGGTTAGGCTAACAATGCTAAGTAGGGTTAAGCTAACAAAACCAATCTAATCGACGTGAACCGTGTGGACAAACGCTAAGCGGCAGAAATTGAGGGGCTAGGCTAACAAAGCTAGGTTAGGCTAACAATGCTAAGCTAGGCTAAGCTAACAAAAACCATCCAATTTGGTCAAAAACCGATATAGACCATGTCTAACATGCAAATTAGTGAGTTGGGTAAAGGCTAACAATGCTAAGCTAGGCTAAGTTAACAAAAACCGTCTAGATTGGTCAAAAAACGATATAGATCATAACTAACATGCAAACTAGCGAATTGGGTAAAGGCTAATAATGCTAAGCTAGGCTAAGCTAGGTTATGCTAAGCTAACAAAAACGTCTAAGTAAGCAAAAAACGTGTGGGTCATGTTAAACCTACCGAATAACGCGTCGGGCTAGGCTAACAATGCTAAGCTAAGCATGCTAAACGGCGTGAGATGGACCCAAAATGCGACGTTCTGATACATAACCTGGGTTCCTCGTGAAAAAGAGCGAAGGCCCGCCCGGTAGGTCTCTAGTCACACCGCGAGAATCAGGAGAAGCAATGTACATGGCTGCGAGTTTTAATCACATGCGGGTACATCATATAAAACCAGTACCCTCGCCACATCAACCCAGTGTGCGGCCGGTCTCATCTCCAAAAAATGTTTCCCAACGGAAGTCTCAGCACATCTAGTTCCATGTCTCTGACTGGAGATCTGCCATGCACAAATTAGAGGGGCATATCCCCGTGCCCAGCTAGGAGGTGTTGCATGAAAGGGTTGGATCGCTAGTGGAGGGAGACGGTGCGAACAAGTTAGTGGTCCCAATATAACAGGCAGGTAAATTGGTGGCATCCTGATGTGGATTCAGATCACAGCCTTGTATGCTCCGGCGGGTTAGGTTTGACGTCTGAAAATCCCCCGAGCCCAGTAGTTCGGTACTTCGACCCACTTAGGCTCAGGACTGAGGCACACGCTATGCCAATGCTGAGTCATCCACCACATCCGAACAGGGGCTAGGCCCCTCTAGGAACCCCGAGGGGAACCCAGGCCGGGTAACCCCTGAAGTGCTCGCCACCCGACACAAGGTGAGTGAGGAGCACCCAGAGGGACAGTAATATATAAACATACAGTAAGAAACAATGCATAATATATAAGTATAGGTCGAGCACATGGATAGCCGTCTCCGTATCCACTTGACATGTTCAGGTAGCAGGGTCAATGCGGAAGCATGCTCAGGGTCAGAAAGGCCCCTTGTAGTTAGTAGAAGTTAATATCTGGAGGGTCTCTGTCCACCTGGGGACAAAGTAAACACCATCAGAGTATATAAAAGTCATAAATTGTTTGAAACCGAGTTATTATTCCAACTATGGTATTGATCCTTAGAGTCCCGATCCCAAAGGGGTCAAGGTACACATCCTCAGATTATAAATCAGGTTTGATGTCTGATGATCCCTCGAGCCCAGCAGTTTCGTGCTTCGACCCGCTTAGGCGTGAACTCTCACTGGTTGGGGTTAGAAAAAATGACTCAGTGAGGTGGCCCAGTGATCAGAGATAAACCCACTGGGGGGAAGCAACGGTCAAGTTTTAAGCGTAGACCCCCCCCAGGTTGGGGTTAGGATAAGTGACAGGGGGGCTATCCCACCCCATTAAGTCACGGTAGGTTAGTCGTCCGGTTAAGTTTTAGGCGTAGGCCCTCCCAGGTTGGGGTTAGGATAAGTGACAGGGGGGTTATCCTACCCCCTTAAAGTCACAGTAGGTAAGCCTTCCGGTTAAGTTTTAGGCGTAGACCCTCCCAGGTTGGGGTTAGGGTAAGTGACAGGGGGGCTATCTCACCCCATTAAGTCACAGCAGGTCAGTCGTCTGGTTAAGTTTTAGGCGTAGACCCTCCCAGGTTGGGGTTAGGATAAGTGACAGGAGGGCTATCCTGGCCCATTAAGTCACAGTAGGTCAGCTTTATGGTTAAGTTTAGGCGTAGACCCTCCCAGGTTGGGGTTAGGATAGGTGACAGGGGGGCTATTCCACCCCATTAAATCACAGTAGGTCAGCCTATGGGATGGTGACGGTTGGGTTGAGGTACGCGGAGGAGGGCAAGAAAGGGAGAAATATGCAGGCGTCTAGGGGGAGTACCCGAGGAACGCAGGAGGGATAGATAGAAATTAAATAAAGGGCCTGTGTGGACATATGAGGTGCAACTGAGTGTGTGAGTGCGTGTCCTACCTTGACCGGGCAGCTAACTAAATCTGAAAAGCTAAAAAAGGTTCTACCTGGAAAGTTAAGAATCTATACCGATCCCGGGTGCAGATGTGGGGAGGACCCCAAGGAAATGCAGGGCTGTGGAAGGAAGGGGTTAATAAACAAGATACATGAGTGTCATAGCCCTGTCCTCACTGCACATGAGTGCGATGAAGATAAAGCCATGCAGACAATAGTGGTGGGAGTGGGGTGAGAGAGATATAGAGAGAGGCGCTCCTGTTAGAGCAAATAAAAGTTGTAGTCAAAAACGCAGGACTCCATTCCCTGGGCGGTGCCTCCTGCCGGGCCCATGCCAGAAATTAAGCAGGGATATACGGGGTCCTAACTGGCCACGACCGGTTTCGTCCTCTCCCAGGACTCGTCAGGTGACGGAAATAAAACATGAGCAGGAACCAGGGCCATCCTAGGCTACGGACTGACAGGGGACCTCGAGGCTACACCAAAGAAGGAGGATGGTGGTCACCCCGGTGCCCTCCTGGCAGCCCACCAGAAGCGGTATTCAGAATTATTGTCTAGGGAAAAGAGTAGAGAGGGAGAGAGAGAGAGAGAGAGGGGGAGGGCGCGCGTGTGTGCGAGGCATGTGTGTACACTCAGGGTGGTGAACAAGCTAAGTGAGAGGAGAAGATCTGTAAAAGAAGAAGCATGGGTTAGGATTAGTGAAAGGGGGTCCAGAAAAACCTGTGGAAGGAGGGGGGGGGGGGGGGGGGATTGTCTTTATGTGTGAGTGCTTAATGCACAGAGAAGCCTAAAATGTGTGTGTGCCTAGAGAAAGAGAGAGAGCGGAACAGACCAGTAGAGAATAGTAGAGAGAGAGAGACAGAATGTGTGTGTGAGTGTGTGAGAGAGTATGTGTGTGAGCAAAGCCTAAGATTATGTGTGTGTGCTTATGCACAGAAATGAATGTGTGAGCATGGAATGGGAGGGGGAGGAGGGAGAGGGAAGAAAAGAGAAAGTACATTATATCCATGCATACATATACACAGACATGTAGTACAAGCATGCACACACACTATCAGCAGTTCATGCAAACGCGTGGGGTATGAGTATGAGGTGGTAGGCCCAAGTTATTAATAAATGCACCCTATTAAATCAATCAAGCAACCAAACTAGACTAGAAAGAAAAACTTACATATGGCCCCAGAAGATGGAGAAGTGAAGATGAGATGGGAGATCCTAAGATGGATGCTTGCAGCGCGTGGTAGCAGCAGGTGCGTTTATGGGCAAAAAACAAGTGGGCTAATTAGCAACAGGTCCGCTAGCACGCATGCGTTCAGAGCATGGTACTGAATATGACACAAAACAAGCTAATAATTCGATAAAAAAACTAGATAAACAATTTATGGATAGCAAAAGCAAGTTAGAAAACGTATTATTGAGGGGTGGGAAATGGTCTTACGGTCACGCAGCTCCGGTCGGCAGTCACAGTCTCAAACGAACACACAGGCTTATTAATACCGGAGTATTAGTGACGGTGAAGAAAAAAGTTTTTGGAGAGAGGACGTCAAGGGGCGGGATCTCCAAATCACGTCACTAGCCATTGGAGTGTAAGGTCTGTGATTGACGTGGCAAACCGGGACGTGCAGCCAAGTCCGATGTAAACAAACACTGCAAAACTAGCAACGCCGTTCGGTAGCAGAAAACGGAGACTTGGAGATGAGAAAAAATTCCAAACCAAGAGGCAGTAGAGTGGTACAATCCTCAGAGTGTAGGGGAAAACGAATCACGTTTTACACAGGTGTAGAACCGGTCTGCACTGCTACGTTATGTGAAAAATAGCTGCCGCAGAAGAACGACCTGCTGCGGTGACGTCACTGAGAGGAAATCCCAGGGAAGCCCCTGCGCGTCCGTGGTCTCTACAACAGGGTGTAGGTACAGGCGAAAAAAATATTATGTTGAGCAGCAATAAGGGACTGGACTACACATTAGCAGTAAACAGTAAACTAATATTATCCCTATTAATATAATATAATATATTATATAATAAACCCTTAGAATAAAAGGCAAAACCAGAACGTTCCAAGGTAAAATTAGGACTCCAAGATAATCTAAGGATGGCCAAAGTATCTAAAAAACAGTGGCAGAAACGTGATAAAAGCAGCTCTCAGACTAAGAATCACCATAGAGGTCACGACCAACATAATCCAGAGGCCTAGAGCCAGCCGTCTCACAGAGAAACCACGTCACACAAGCACATCCCTACTCTGGACAGCAACACAACTCAGACCACCAGAGTCCGCAAAGTGGTCGAGGTCACATCCGATATTCCCCAATCATCAATGCAGACCATGGTGCCTAATCCATGCCCTGACAGATGACAGCCGGTAGGCAAGACACCAGGGTCACATCCGATATACCTGATGTCAACAGCCACCCCAGGCAGTCACCCAAGGCCAAAACCCCATGACAAGGCCCAAGACCAAGATCACCGCTGAGGGTGAAACGCCCCGCAGTGAGTCCAAGTGGTCCAGAGATTATGGTATTAGCCAGTGAACAAGATACTCATCAAGACACCGGCCTAGGCCTCAATGGACAGAACGGTCTAGATTCCTAGAGTAGAGAGTAGGCCTAAATTCATATGTGTGTGAAAAAATGTGGTCCAGTCTATATGGTGATCTCCAGCGTAATCCCTCCAGGAAGATGACCACAAAAGGTGGTGTGTATACACAAAGTAGGCGTCAAGGCGCCACTCCACAGGTAACCTAATGGCATAGCCACAGGTAAAAACAGCTCTGTGGGTAGATGTCACCTGGTCACAACTTCTGTAGTTGTACAGGGATGTGTATTTGGAGAGTACAGGCCGTGGCATACACTTTTTCTTGGTCTCCAGTGTAATACCTCCAGGAAGATGACCACATAGAGTGGTGTATATACACAAAATAGGCGCGAGGGCGCCACTCCACAGGCAACCTAATGGCACAGCCACAGGTAAAATCACCTCTTTGGGTAGATGTCACCTGGTCACAACCTCTGCAGTTGTACAGGGATGTGTATTGTGAGAATACAGGCCGTAGCATCCACTTCATTCTTCTCCACATGTGGTGAGGGGGTGACGCGGTGGGGGCTCCATCGTCACGTGTGGGAGTGAGGGAACGTATAAAAGGAACATCCCCAGGTGGCCAACACACGGTGATAGCCCTTAGTACCGGTCCAGGCCTCAGTGTCCGTGGATGTGAATCCAAATAAGGAGAGCAAAAACTAAAAATACGTAGGCTATTAGATGTGAATAAACTCTGAGTAGTGGCTTCCGCATGCTAGGTTGACTTGCTGCTGTTGAGCCATGTCCTCTGACTCTGCCATTGGGCGTCAGGCGGCTCCCGGTGGGTGATTGGCCGAGGAGGCCAGCTGAACCAGGAGCCGAGCGTCATGCAACACAACCTAGGTCCATTCATGGTAGTAAGTTATGGATAGGATGCTGCTTAAGGGGAATCGGGCTAAAGGCTAAAGGGAAAATATCCAGCTAATCAAAGGCCACCGGCTGTGGCAGGCTGAGTAGGAAGGTCTACCATTCCACGGACAGTCTGATGGGGGCCATTCTGGCTCCATACTAAATCCAAACCCCCTAAGCGGTCCCCCCACTGTGCGAGCTGGTAAGGTCAATTAGTCGAAGCCCCAGCCAACACATCCACGGTCTTCTAGGTGAGAATGTTGTTGTGAATGCAGGGGACATTAGGGACAGTTTGTATTATGGACCCAGGTCTGGAGGAGAAGTCCAGACGCGCGTACGCGATCAATGGAGGTCTTTAAATCCAAAACAAGTGTATTGTATCTTCTCCCAGAAGGCTCCACATCAGATTTATTTGTGTCTAATAGGCGATACAATCCAAGTCAGGTAGAGGATGGGGGGTCCCAGTCAGAGCACCTAAGTGTATCCAGGGGAGGCGAACCCTGATAGAGGTGACGATGGCCGGGTACTCAAAAAACCAAACTGAACACAGGGAGGGGGATCACACTCCATGATGTGAGAGAGCCCCAAGTCCCAACTAGCGTGTGGGTGTCCCCACTAAACCTGGTTGCAGGGAGGGACACCAGAGAGACGGAGTTGATAGGCCTGGGGTCGAAGGTAACTGACTAGAGTGCCCACCAGGAGTGGAGCGCCCCAGTGAAGGGGGGCTCGGCTAACCTAGGGGCTTATATAAGTAGGAACCAGGTATGGGAGCCTCAAAACCGTGAGCGAAGTGCTGAACTAAACCGAACCCCTAGATTACTAGTATGAGGCCAGGTTAGGCCAACCATACTAATTTAGGCTAAGCTAACAATACCAGTCTAGATGACGTGAACCGTGTGAAAAAATGCGAAACGGCAGCATCTGAAGGGCTAGGCTAACAAAGCTGAGTTAGGCTAACAATGCTAAGCTAGGCTAAGCTAACAAAAACCGTCCAGATAGGTCAAAAAACGATATAGATCATAACTAATATGCAAATTAGCGGGTTGGGTAAATGCTAACAATGCTAGGCTAGGCTAACAAAAAACCGTCTAAATTGGTCAGAAAAAGAATATAGATCATAACTAACATGCAAAATAGCAAATTGGGTAAAGGCTAACAATGCTAAGCTAGGCTAAGCTAGGTTATGCTAAGCTAACAAAAACGTCTAAATAAGTAAAAAACGTGTGGGTCATGTCAAACCTACCGAATAACGCATCGGGCTGGGCTAACAATGCTAAGCTAAGCTAAATATGCTAAATGGCGCAAGGCGGACCCAAAATACGACGTTCTAATATATAACCTGGGTTCCTCGTAAAAAAGAGCGCAGGCCCGCCCGGTAGGTCCCTAGTCACACCGCGAGAATCAGGAGAAGCAACGTACATGGCTGTGATGTTTAGTCACATGCGGGTAAATCATATAAAACCAGTACCCTCGCCACATCAACCCAGTGCGCGGCCGGTCTCAACTCCAAAAATATGTCCCAACGGAAGTCTCAGCACATCTAGTTCCGTGTCTCTGACTGGAGATCTGCCATGCACAAATTAGAGGGGCATATCCCCGTGCCCAGCTAGGAAGTGTTGCATGAAAGGGTTGAATCGCTAGTGGAGGGAGACGGTGCGAACAAGTCAGTGGTCCCAATATAACAAGCAAGTAAATTGGTGGCATCCTGATGTGGATTCAGATCACAGCCTTGTATGCTCCGGCGGGTTAGGTTTAATGTCTGAAAATCCCCCGAGCCCAGTAGTTCGGTACTTCGACCCACTTAGGCTCAGGACTGAGGCACACGCTATGCCAATGCTGAGTCATCCACCACATCCGAACAGGGGCTAGGCCCCTCCAGGAACCCCGAGGGGAACCCAGGCCGGGTAACACCTGAAGCGCTCGCCACTCGACACAGGGTGAGTGAGGAGTACTCAGGGGGATAGTAATATATAAACATACAACAAGAAACAATGCATAATATATAAGTATAGGTCGAGCACATGGATGGCCGTCTCCGTATCCACTTGACATGTTCAGGTAGCAGGGTCAATGCGGGAGCATGCTCAGAGTCAGATAGGTCCCTTGTTGTTAGTAGAAGTTAATATCTGGAGGGTCTCTGTCCACCTGGGGGACAAAGTAAACACCATCAGAGTATATAAAAGTCATAAAGTGTTTGAAACCGAGTTATTATTCCAACTATGGTATTGATCCTTAGAGTCCCGATCCCAAAGGGGTCAAGGTACACATCCTCAGATTATAAATAGGTTTGATGTCTGATGATCACCCGAGCCCAGCAGTTTCGTGCTTCGACCCGTTTAGGTGTGAACTCTCACTGGTTGGGGTTAGGACAGGTGACCCAGTGAGGTGGCCCAGTAATCAGAGATAAACCCACTGGGGGGAAGCAACGGTTAAGTTTTAGGCGTAGACTCCCCCAGGTTGGGGTTAGTATAAGTGACAGGGGGGCTATCCCACCCCATTTAAGTCACAGTAGGTAAGCCTTCCGGTTAAGTTTTTTAGGCGTAGACCCTCCCAGGTTGGGGTTAGGATAAGTGACAGGGGGGCTATCTCACCACATTAAGTCACAGCAGGTCAGTCGTCTGGTTAAGTTTTAGGCGTAGACCCTCCCAGGTTGGGGTTAGGATAAGTGACAGGAGGGCTATCCTAGCCCATTAAGTCACAGTAGGTCAGCTTTACGGTTAAGTTTAGGCGTAGACCCTCCCAGGTTGGGGTTAGGATAGGTGACAGGGGGGCTATTCCACCCCATTAAATCACAGTAGGTCAGCCTATGGGATGGTGACGGTTGGGTTGAGGTACGCGGAGGAGGGCAAGAAAGGGAGCAATATGCAGGCGTCTAGGGGGAGTACCCGAGGAACGCAGGAGGGATAGATAGAAATTAAATAAAGGGCCTGTGTGGACATATGAGGTGCAACTGAGTGTGTGAGTGCGTGTCCTACCTTGACCGGGCAGCTAACTTAATCTGAAAAGCTAAAAAAGGTTCTACCTGGAAAGTTAAGAATCTATACCAATCCCGGGTGCAGATGTGGGGAGGACCCCAAGGAAATGCAGGGCTGTGGAAGGAAGGGGTTAATAAACAAGATACATGAGTGTCATAGCCCTGTCCTCACTGCACATGAGTGCGATGAAGATAAAGCCATGCAGACAATAGTGGTGGGAGTGGGGTGAGAGAGATATAGAGAGAGGCGCTCCTGTTAGAGCAAATAAAAGTTGTAGTCAAAAACGCAGGACTCCATTCCCTGGGCGGTGCCTCCTGCCGGGCCCATGCCAGAAATTAAGCAGGGATATACGGGGTCCTAACTGGCCACGACCGGTTTCGTCCTCTCCCAGGACTCGTCAGGTGACGGAAATAAAACATGAGCAGGAACCAGGGCCATCCTAGGCTACGGACTGACAGGGGACCTCGAGGCTACACCAAAGAAGGAGGATGGTGGTCACCCCGGTGCCCTCCTGGCAGCCCACCAGAAGCGGTATTCAGAATTATTGTCTAGGGAAAAGAGTAGAGAGGGAGAGAGAGAGAGAGAGAGGGGGAGGGCGCGCGTGTGTGCGAGGCATGTGTGTACACTCAGGGTGGTGAACAAGCTAAGTGAGAGGAGAAGATCTGTAAAAGAAGAAGCATGGGTTAGGATTAGTGAAAGGGGGTCCAGAAAAACCTGTGGAAGGAGGGGGGGGGGGGGGGGATTGTCTTTATGTGTGAGTGCTTAATGCACAGAGAAGCCTAAAATGTGTGTGTGCCTAGAGAAAGAGAGAGAGCGGAACAGACCAGTAGAGAATAGTAGAGAGAGAGAGACAGAATGTGTGTGTGAGTGTGTGAGAGAGTATGTGTGTGAGCAAAGCCTAAGATTATGTGTGTGTGCTTATGCACAGAAATGAATGTGTGAGCATGGAATGGGAGGGGGAGGAGGGAGAGGGAAGAAAAGAGAAAGTACATTATATCCATGCATACATATACACAGACATGTAGTACAAGCATGCACACACACTATCAGCAGTTCATGCAAACGCGTGGGGTATGAGTATGAGGTGGTAGGCCCAAGTTATTAATAAATGCACCCTATTAAATCAATCAAGCAACCAAACTAGACTAGAAAGAAAAACTTACATATGGCCCCAGAAGATGGAGAAGTGAAGATGAGATGGGAGATCCTAAGATGGATGCTTGCAGCGCGTGGTAGCAGCAGGTGCGTTTATGGGCAAAAAACAAGTGGGCTAATTAGCAACAGGTCCGCTAGCACGCATGCGTTCAGAGCATGGTACTGAATATGACACAAAACAAGCTAATAATTCGATAAAAAAACTAGATAAACAATTTATGGATAGCAAAAGCAAGTTAGAAAACGTATTATTGAGGGGTGGGAAATGGTCTTACGGTCACGCAGCTCCGGTCGGCAGTCACAGTCTCAAACGAACACACAGGCTTATTAATACCGGAGTATTAGTGACGGTGAAGAAAAAAGTTTTTGGAGAGAGGACGTCAAGGGGCGGGATCTCCAAATCACGTCACTAGCCATTGGAGTGTAAGGTCTGTGATTGACGTGGCAAACCGGGACGTGCAGCCAAGTCCGATGTAAACAAACACTGCAAAACTAGCAACGCCGTTCGGTAGCAGAAAACGGAGACTTGGAGATGAGAAAAAATTCCAAACCAAGAGGCAGTAGAGTGGTACAATCCTCAGAGTGTAGGGGAAAACGAATCACGTTTTACACAGGTGTAGAACCGGTCTGCACTGCTACGTTATGTGAAAAATAGCTGCCGCAGAAGAACGACCTGCTGCGGTGACGTCACTGAGAGGAAATCCCAGGGAAGCCCCTGCGCGTCCGTGGTCTCTACAACAGGGTGTAGGTACAGGCGAAAAAAATATTATGTTGAGCAGCAATAAGGGACTGGACTACACATTAGCAGTAAACAGTAAACTAATATTATCCCTATTAATATAATATAATATATTATATAATAAA
This sequence comes from Osmerus mordax, assembly GCF_038355195.1. Classification (NCBI taxonomy): domain Eukaryota; kingdom Metazoa; phylum Chordata; class Actinopteri; order Osmeriformes; family Osmeridae; genus Osmerus; species Osmerus mordax. The sequence continues at coordinate 18,603,817 of NC_090061.1, forward strand.
CCCTTAGAATAAAAGGCAAAACCAGAACGTTCCAAGGTAAAATTAGGACTCCAAGATAATCTAAGGATGGCCAAAGTATCTAAAAAACAGTGGCAGAAACGTGATAAAAGCAGCTCTCAGACTAAGAATCACCATAGAGGTCACGACCAACATAATCCAGAGGCCTAGAGCCAGCCGTCTCACAGAGAAACCACGTCACACAAGCACATCCCTACTCTGGACAGCAACACAACTCAGACCACCAGAGTCCGCAAAGTGGTCGAGGTCACATCCGATATTCCCCAATCATCAATGCAGACCATGGTGCCTAATCCATGCCCTGACAGATGACAGCCGGTAGGCAAGACACCAGGGTCACATCCGATATACCTGATGTCAACAGCCACCCCAGGCAGTCACCCAAGGCCAAAACCCCATGACAAGGCCCAAGACCAAGATCACCGCTGAGGGTGAAACGCCCCGCAGTGAGTCCAAGTGGTCCAGAGATTATGGTATTAGCCAGTGAACAAGATACTCATCAAGACACCGGCCTAGGCCTCAATGGACAGAACGGTCTAGATTCCTAGAGTAGAGAGTAGGCCTAAATTCATATGTGTGTGAAAAAATGTGGTCCAGTCTATATGGTGATCTCCAGCGTAATCCCTCCAGGAAGATGACCACAAAAGGTGGTGTGTATACACAAAGTAGGCGTCAAGGCGCCACTCCACAGGTAACCTAATGGCATAGCCACAGGTAAAAACAGCTCTGTGGGTAGATGTCACCTGGTCACAACTTCTGTAGTTGTACAGGGATGTGTATTTGGAGAGTACAGGCCGTGGCATACACTTTTTCTTGGTCTCCAGTGTAATACCTCCAGGAAGATGACCACATAGAGTGGTGTATATACACAAAATAGGCGCGAGGGCGCCACTCCACAGGCAACCTAATGGCACAGCCACAGGTAAAATCACCTCTTTGGGTAGATGTCACCTGGTCACAACCTCTGCAGTTGTACAGGGATGTGTATTGTGAGAATACAGGCCGTAGCATCCACTTCATTCTTCTCCACATGTGGTGAGGGGGTGACGCGGTGGGGGCTCCATCGTCACGTGTGGGAGTGAGGGAACGTATAAAAGGAACATCCCCAGGTGGCCAACACACGGTGATAGCCCTTAGTACCGGTCCAGGCCTCAGTGTCCGTGGATGTGAATCCAAATAAGGAGAGCAAAAACTAAAAATACGTAGGCTATTAGATGTGAATAAACTCTGAGTAGTGGCTTCCGCATGCTAGGTTGACTTGCTGCTGTTGAGCCATGTCCTCTGACTCTGCCATTGGGCGTCAGGCGGCTCCCGGTGGGTGATTGGCCGAGGAGGCCAGCTGAACCAGGAGCCGAGCGTCATGCAACACAACCTAGGTCCATTCATGGTAGTAAGTTATGGATAGGATGCTGCTTAAGGGGAATCGGGCTAAAGGCTAAAGGGAAAATATCCAGCTAATCAAAGGCCACCGGCTGTGGCAGGCTGAGTAGGAAGGTCTACCATTCCACGGACAGTCTGATGGGGGCCATTCTGGCTCCATACTAAATCCAAACCCCCTAAGCGGTCCCCCCACTGTGCGAGCTGGTAAGGTCAATTAGTCGAAGCCCCAGCCAACACATCCACGGTCTTCTAGGTGAGAATGTTGTTGTGAATGCAGGGGACATTAGGGACAGTTTGTATTATGGACCCAGGTCTGGAGGAGAAGTCCAGACGCGCGTACGCGATCAATGGAGGTCTTTAAATCCAAAACAAGTGTATTGTATCTTCTCCCAGAAGGCTCCACATCAGATTTATTTGTGTCTAATAGGCGATACAATCCAAGTCAGGTAGAGGATGGGGGGTCCCAGTCAGAGCACCTAAGTGTATCCAGGGGAGGCGAACCCTGATAGAGGTGACGATGGCCGGGTACTCAAAAAACCAAACTGAACACAGGGAGGGGGATCACACTCCATGATGTGAGAGAGCCCCAAGTCCCAACTAGCGTGTGGGTGTCCCCACTAAACCTGGTTGCAGGGAGGGACACCAGAGAGACGGAGTTGATAGGCCTGGGGTCGAAGGTAACTGACTAGAGTGCCCACCAGGAGTGGAGCGCCCCAGTGAAGGGGGGCTCGGCTAACCTAGGGGCTTATATAAGTAGGAACCAGGTATGGGAGCCTCAAAACCGTGAGCGAAGTGCTGAACTAAACCGAACCCCTAGATTACTAGTATGAGGCCAGGTTAGGCCAACCATACTAATTTAGGCTAAGCTAACAATACCAGTCTAGATGACGTGAACCGTGTGAAAAAATGCGAAACGGCAGCATCTGAAGGGCTAGGCTAACAAAGCTGAGTTAGGCTAACAATGCTAAGCTAGGCTAAGCTAACAAAAACCGTCCAGATAGGTCAAAAAACGATATAGATCATAACTAATATGCAAATTAGCGGGTTGGGTAAATGCTAACAATGCTAGGCTAGGCTAACAAAAAACCGTCTAAATTGGTCAGAAAAAGAATATAGATCATAACTAACATGCAAAATAGCAAATTGGGTAAAGGCTAACAATGCTAAGCTAGGCTAAGCTAGGTTATGCTAAGCTAACAAAAACGTCTAAATAAGTAAAAAACGTGTGGGTCATGTCAAACCTACCGAATAACGCATCGGGCTGGGCTAACAATGCTAAGCTAAGCTAAATATGCTAAATGGCGCAAGGCGGACCCAAAATACGACGTTCTAATATATAACCTGGGTTCCTCGTAAAAAAGAGCGCAGGCCCGCCCGGTAGGTCCCTAGTCACACCGCGAGAATCAGGAGAAGCAACGTACATGGCTGTGATGTTTAGTCACATGCGGGTAAATCATATAAAACCAGTACCCTCGCCACATCAACCCAGTGCGCGGCCGGTCTCAACTCCAAAAATATGTCCCAACGGAAGTCTCAGCACATCTAGTTCCGTGTCTCTGACTGGAGATCTGCCATGCACAAATTAGAGGGGCATATCCCCGTGCCCAGCTAGGAAGTGTTGCATGAAAGGGTTGAATCGCTAGTGGAGGGAGACGGTGCGAACAGTCAGTGGTCCCAATATAACAAGCAAGTAAATTGGTGGCATCCTGATGTGGATTCAGATCACAGCCTTGTATGCTCCGGCGGGTTAGGTTTAATGTCTGAAAATCCCCCGAGCCCAGTAGTTCGGTACTTCGACCCACTTAGGCTCAGGACTGAGGCACACGCTATGCCAATGCTGAGTCATCCACCACATCCGAACAGGGGCTAGGCCCCTCCAGGAACCCCGAGGGGAACCCAGGCCGGGTAACACCTGAAGCGCTCGCCACTCGACACAGGGTGAGTGAGGAGTACTCAGGGGGATAGTAATATATAAACATACAACAAGAAACAATGCATAATATATAAGTATAGGTCGAGCACATGGATGGCCGTCTCCGTATCCACTTGACATGTTCAGGTAGCAGGGTCAATGCGGGAGCATGCTCAGAGTCAGATAGGTCCCTTGTTGTTAGTAGAAGTTAATATCTGGAGGGTCTCTGTCCACCTGGGGGACAAAGTAAACACCATCAGAGTATATAAAAGTCATAAAGTGTTTGAAACCGAGTTATTATTCCAACTATGGTATTGATCCTTAGAGTCCCGATCCCAAAGGGGTCAAGGTACACATCCTCAGATTATAAATAGGTTTGATGTCTGATGATCACCCGAGCCCAGCAGTTTCGTGCTTCGACCCGTTTAGGTGTGAACTCTCACTGGTTGGGGTTAGGACAGGTGACCCAGTGAGGTGGCCCAGTAATCAGAGATAAACCCACTGGGGGGAAGCAACGGTTAAGTTTTAGGCGTAGACTCCCCCAGGTTGGGGTTAGTATAAGTGACAGGGGGGCTATCCCACCCCATTTAAGTCACAGTAGGTAAGCCTTCCGGTTAAGTTTTTTAGGCGTAGACCCTCCCAGGTTGGGGTTAGGATAAGTGACAGGGGGGCTATCTCACCACATTAAGTCACAGCAGGTCAGTCGTCTGGTTAAGTTTTAGGCGTAGACCCTCCCAGGTTGGGGTTAGGATAAGTGACAGGAGGGCTATCCTAGCCCATTAAGTCACAGTAGGTCAGCTTTACGGTTAAGTTTAGGCGTAGACCCTCCCAGGTTGGGGTTAGGATAGGTGACAGGGGGGCTATTCCACCCCATTAAATCACAGTAGGTCAGCCTATGGGATGGTGACGGTTGGGTTGAGGTACGCGGAGGAGGGCAAGAAAGGGAGCAATATGCAGGCGTCTAGGGGGAGTACCCGAGGAACGCAGGAGGGATAGATAGAAATTAAATAAAGGGCCTGTGTGGACATATGAGGTGCAACTGAGTGTGTGAGTGCGTGTCCTACCTTGACCGGGCAGCTAACTTAATCTGAAAAGCTAAAAAAGGTTCTACCTGGAAAGTTAAGAATCTATACCAATCCCGGGTGCAGATGTGGGGAGGACCCCAAGGAAATGCAGGGCTGTGGAAGGAAGGGGTTAATAAACAAGATACATGAGTGTCATAGCCCTGTCCTCACTGCACATGAGTGCGATGAAGATAAAGCCATGCAGACAATAGTGGTGGGAGTGGGGTGAGAGAGATATAGAGAGAGGCGCTCCTGTTAGAGCAAATAAAAGTTGTAGTCAAAAACGCAGGACTCCATTCCCTGGGCGGTGCCTCCTGCCGGGCCCATGCCAGAAATTAAGCAGGGATATACGGGGTCCTAACTGGCCACGACCGGTTTCGTCCTCTCCCAGGACTCGTCAGGTGACGGAAATAAAACATGAGCAGGAACCAGGGCCATCCTAGGCTACGGACTGACAGGGGACCTCGAGGCTACACCAAAGAAGGAGGATGGTGGTCACCCCGGTGCCCTCCTGGCAGCCCACCAGAAGCGGTATTCAGAATTATTGTCTAGGGAAAAGAGTAGAGAGGGAGAGAGAGAGAGAGAGAGAGGGGGAGGGCGCGCGTGTGTGCGAGGCATGTGTGTACACTCAGGGTGGTGAACAAGCTAAGTGAGAGGAAGAAGATCTGTAAAAGAAGAAGCATGGGTTAGGATTAGTGAAAGGGGGTCCAGAAAAACCTGTGGAAGGAGGGGGGGGGGGGGGGGGATTGTCTTTATGTGTGAGTGCTTAATGCACAGAGAAGCCTAAAATGTGGTGTGTGCCTAGAGAAAGAGAGAGAGCGGAACAGACCAGTAGAGAATAGTAGAGAGAGAGAGACAGAATGTGTGTGTGAGTGTGTGAGAGAGTATGTGTGTGAGCAAAGCCTAAGATTATGTGTGTGTGCTTATGCACAAGAAATGAATGTGTGAGCATGGAATGGAGGGGGAGGAGGAGAGGGAAGAAAAGAGAAAGTACATTATATCCATGCATACATATACACAGACATGTAGTACAAGCATGCACACACACTATCAGCAGTTCATGCAAACGCGTGGGGTATGAGTATGAGGTGGTAGGCCCAAGTTATTAATAAATGCACCCTATTAAATCAATCAAGCAACCAAACTAGACTAGAAAGAAAAACTTACATATGGCCCCAGAAGATGGAGAAGTGAAGATGAGATGGGAGATCCTAAGATGGATGCTTGCAGCGCGTGGTAGCAGCAGGTGCGTTTATGGGCAAAAAACAAGTGGGCTAATTAGCAACAGGTCCGCTAGCACGCATGCGTTCAGAGCATGGTACTGAATATGACACAAAACAAGCTAATAATTCGATAAAAAAACTAGATAAACAATTTATGGATAGCAAAAGCAAGTTAGAAAACGTATTATTGAGGGGTGGGAAATGGTCTTACGGTCACGCAGCTCCGGTCGGCAGTCACAGTCTCAAACGAACACACAGGCTTATTAATACCGGAGTATTAGTGACGGTGAAGAAAAAAGTTTTTGGAGAGAGGACGTCAAGGGGCGGGATCTCCAAATCACGTCACTAGCCATTGGAGTGTAAGGTCTGTGATTGACGTGGCAAACCGGGACGTGCAGCCAAGTCCGATGTAAACAAACACTGCAAAACTAGCAACGCCGTTCGGTAGCAGAAAACGGAGACTTGGAGATGAGAAAAAATTCCAAACCAAGAGGCAGTAGAGTGGTACAATCCTCAGAGTGTAGGGGAAAACGAATCACGTTTTACACAGGTGTAGAACCGGTCTGCACTGCTACGTTATGTGAAAAATAGCTGCCGCAGAAGAACGACCTGCTGCGGTGACGTCACTGAGAGGAAATCCCAGGGAAGCCCCTGCGCGTCCGTGGTCTCTACAACAGGGTGTAGGTACAGGCGAAAAAAATATTATGTTGAGCAGCAATAAGGGACTGGACTACACATTAGCAGTAAACAGTAAACTAATATTATCCCTATTAATATAATATAATATATTATATAATAAACCCTTAGAATAAAAGGCAAAACCAGAACGTTCCAAGGTAAAATTAGGACTCCAAGATAATCTAAGGATGGCCAAAGTATCTAAAAAACAGTGGCAGAAACGTGATAAAAGCAGCTCTCAGACTAAGAATCACCATAGAGGTCACGACCAACATAATCCAGAGGCCTAGAGCCAGCCGTCTCACAGAGAAACCACGTCACACAAGCACATCCCTACTCTGGACAGCAACACAACTCAGACCACCAGAGTCCGCAAAGTGGTCGAGGTCACATCCGATATTCCCCAATCATCAATGCAGACCATGGTGCCTAATCCATGCCCTGACAGATGACAGCCGGTAGGCAAGACACCAGGGTCACATCCGATATACCTGATGTCAACAGCCACCCCAGGCAGTCACCCAAGGCCAAAACCCCATGACAAGGCCCAAGACCAAGATCACCGCTGAGGGTGAAACGCCCCGCAGTGAGTCCAAGTGGTCCAGAGATTATGGTATTAGCCAGTGAACAAGATACTCATCAAGACACCGGCCTAGGCCTCAATGGACAGAACGGTCTAGATTCCTAGAGTAGAGAGTAGGCCTAAATTCATATGTGTGTGAAAAAATGTGGTCCAGTCTATATGGTGATCTCCAGCGTAATCCCTCCAGGAAGATGACCACAAAAGGTGGTGTGTATACACAAAGTAGGCGTCAAGGCGCCACTCCACAGGTAACCTAATGGCATAGCCACAGGTAAAAACAGCTCTGTGGGTAGATGTCACCTGGTCACAACTTCTGTAGTTGTACAGGGATGTGTATTTGGAGAGTACAGGCCGTGGCATACACTTTTTCTTGGTCTCCAGTGTAATACCTCCAGGAAGATGACCACATAGAGTGGTGTATATACACAAAATAGGCGCGAGGGCGCCACTCCACAGGCAACCTAATGGCACAGCCACAGGTAAAATCACCTCTTTGGGTAGATGTCACCTGGTCACAACCTCTGCAGTTGTACAGGGATGTGTATTGTGAGAATACAGGCCGTAGCATCCACTTCATTCTTCTCCACATGTGGTGAGGGGGTGACGCGGTGGGGGCTCCATCGTCACGTGTGGGAGTGAGGGAACGTATAAAAGGAACATCCCCAGGTGGCCAACACACGGTGATAGCCCTTAGTACCGGTCCAGGCCTCAGTGTCCGTGGATGTGAATCCAAATAAGGAGAGCAAAAACTAAAAATACGTAGGCTATTAGATGTGAATAAACTCTGAGTAGTGGCTTCCGCATGCTAGGTTGACTTGCTGCTGTTGAGCCATGTCCTCTGACTCTGCCATTGGGCGTCAGGCGGCTCCCGGTGGGTGATTGGCCGAGGAGGCCAGCTGAACCAGGAGCCGAGCGTCATGCAACACAACCTAGGTCCATTCATGGTAGTAAGTTATGGATAGGATGCTGCTTAAGGGGAATCGGGCTAAAGGCTAAAGGGAAAATATCCAGCTAATCAAAGGCCACCGGCTGTGGCAGGCTGAGTAGGAAGGTCTACCATTCCACGGACAGTCTGATGGGGGCCATTCTGGCTCCATACTAAATCCAAACCCCCTAAGCGGTCCCCCCACTGTGCGAGCTGGTAAGGTCAATTAGTCGAAGCCCCAGCCAACACATCCACGGTCTTCTAGGTGAGAATGTTGTTGTGAATGCAGGGGACATTAGGGACAGTTTGTATTATGGACCCAGGTCTGGAGGAGAAGTCCAGACGCGCGTACGCGATCAATGGAGGTCTTTAAATCCAAAACAAGTGTATTGTATCTTCTCCCAGAAGGCTCCACATCAGATTTATTTGTGTCTAATAGGCGATACAATCCAAGTCAGGTAGAGGATGGGGGGTCCCAGTCAGAGCACCTAAGTGTATCCAGGGGAGGCGAACCCTGATAGAGGTGACGATGGCCGGGTACTCAAAAAACCAAACTGAACACAGGGAGGGGGATCACACTCCATGATGTGAGAGAGCCCCAAGTCCCAACTAGCGTGTGGGTGTCCCCACTAAACCTGGTTGCAGGGAGGGACACCAGAGAGACGGAGTTGATAGGCCTGGGGTCGAAGGTAACTGACTAGAGTGCCCACCAGGAGTGGAGCGCCCCAGTGAAGGGGGGCTCGGCTAACCTAGGGGCTTATATAAGTAGGAACCAGGTATGGGAGCCTCAAAACCGTGAGCGAAGTGCTGAACTAAACCGAACCCCTAGATTACTAGTATGAGGCCAGGTTAGGCCAACCATACTAATTTAGGCTAAGCTAACAATACCAGTCTAGATGACGTGAACCGTGTGAAAAAATGCGAAACGGCAGCATCTGAAGGGCTAGGCTAACAAAGCTGAGTTAGGCTAACAATGCTAAGCTAGGCTAAGCTAACAAAAACCGTCCAGATAGGTCAAAAAACGATATAGATCATAACTAATATGCAAATTAGCGGGTTGGGTAAATGCTAACAATGCTAGGCTAGGCTAACAAAAAACCGTCTAAATTGGTCAGAAAAAGAATATAGATCATAACTAACATGCAAAATAGCAAATTGGGTAAAGGCTAACAATGCTAAGCTAGGCTAAGCTAGGTTATGCTAAGCTAACAAAAACGTCTAAATAAGTAAAAAACGTGTGGGTCATGTCAAACCTACCGAATAACGCATCGGGCTGGGCTAACAATGCTAAGCTAAGCTAAATATGCTAAATGGCGCAAGGCGGACCCAAAATACGACGTTCTAATATATAACCTGGGTTCCTCGTAAAAAAGAGCGCAGGCCCGCCCGGTAGGTCCCTAGTCACACCGCGAGAATCAGGAGAAGCAACGTACATGGCTGTGATGTTTAGTCACATGCGGGTAAATCATATAAAACCAGTACCCTCGCCACATCAACCCAGTGCGCGGCCGGTCTCAACTCCAAAAATATGTCCCAACGGAAGTCTCAGCACATCTAGTTCCGTGTCTCTGACTGGAGATCTGCCATGCACAAATTAGAGGGGCATATCCCCGTGCCCAGCTAGGAAGTGTTGCATGAAAGGGTTGAATCGCTAGTGGAGGGAGACGGTGCGAACAAGTCAGTGGTCCCAATATAACAAGCAAGTAAATTGGTGGCATCCTGATGTGGATTCAGATCACAGCCTTGTATGCTCCGGCGGGTTAGGTTTAATGTCTGAAAATCCCCCGAGCCCAGTAGTTCGGTACTTCGACCCACTTAGGCTCAGGACTGAGGCACACGCTATGCCAATGCTGAGTCATCCACCACATCCGAACAGGGGCTAGGCCCCTCCAGGAACCCCGAGGGGAACCCAGGCCGGGTAACACCTGAAGCGCTCGCCACTCGACACAGGGTGAGTGAGGAGTACTCAGGGGGATAGTAATATATAAACATACAACAAGAAACAATGCATAATATATAAGTATAGGTCGAGCACATGGATGGCCGTCTCCGTATCCACTTGACATGTTCAGGTAGCAGGGTCAATGCGGGAGCATGCTCAGAGTCAGATAGGTCCCTTGTTGTTAGTAGAAGTTAATATCTGGAGGGTCTCTGTCCACCTGGGGGACAAAGTAAACACCATCAGAGTATATAAAAGTCATAAAGTGTTTGAAACCGAGTTATTATTCCAACTATGGTATTGATCCTTAGAGTCCCGATCCCAAAGGGGTCAAGGTACACATCCTCAGATTATAAATAGGTTTGATGTCTGATGATCACCCGAGCCCAGCAGTTTCGTGCTTCGACCCGTTTAGGTGTGAACTCTCACTGGTTGGGGTTAGGACAGGTGACCCAGTGAGGTGGCCCAGTAATCAGAGATAAACCCACTGGGGGGAAGCAACGGTTAAGTTTTAGGCGTAGACTCCCCCAGGTTGGGGTTAGTATAAGTGACAGGGGGGCTATCCCACCCCATTTAAGTCACAGTAGGTAAGCCTTCCGGTTAAGTTTTTTAGGCGTAGACCCTCCCAGGTTGGGGTTAGGATAAGTGACAGGGGGGCTATCTCACCACATTAAGTCACAGCAGGTCAGTCGTCTGGTTAAGTTTTAGGCGTAGACCCTCCCAGGTTGGGGTTAGGATAAGTGACAGGAGGGCTATCCTAGCCCATTAAGTCACAGTAGGTCAGCTTTACGGTTAAGTTTAGGCGTAGACCCTCCCAGGTTGGGGTTAGGATAGGTGACAGGGGGGCTATTCCACCCCATTAAATCACAGTAGGTCAGCCTATGGGATGGTGACGGTTGGGTTGAGGTACGCGGAGGAGGGCAAGAAAGGGAGCAATATGCAGGCGTCTAGGGGGAGTACCCGAGGAACGCAGGAGGGATAGATAGAAATTAAATAAAGGGCCTGTGTGGACATATGAGGTGCAACTGAGTGTGTGAGTGCGTGTCCTACCTTGACCGGGCAGCTAACTTAATCTGAAAAGCTAAAAAAGGTTCTACCTGGAAAGTTAAGAATCTATACCAATCCCGGGTGCAGATGTGGGGAGGACCCCAAGGAAATGCAGGGCTGTGGAAGGAAGGGGTTAATAAACAAGATACATGAGTGTCATAGCCCTGTCCTCACTGCACATGAGTGCGATGAAGATAAAGCCATGCAGACAATAGTGGTGGGAGTGGGGTGAGAGAGATATAGAGAGAGGCGCTCCTGTTAGAGCAAATAAAAGTTGTAGTCAAAAACGCAGGACTCCATTCCCTGGGCGGTGCCTCCTGCCGGGCCCATGCCAGAAATTAAGCAGGGATATACGGGGTCCTAACTGGCCACGACCGGTTTCGTCCTCTCCCAGGACTCGTCAGGTGACGGAAATAAAACATGAGCAGGAACCAGGGCCATCCTAGGCTACGGACTGACAGGGGACCTCGAGGCTACACCAAAGAAGGAGGATGGTGGTCACCCCGGTGCCCTCCTGGCAGCCCACCAGAAGCGGTATTCAGAATTATTGTCTAGGGAAAAGAGTAGAGAGGGAGAGAGAGAGAGAGAGAGGGGGAGGGCGCGCGTGTGTGCGAGGCATGTGTGTACACTCAGGGTGGTGAACAAGCTAAGTGAGAGGAGAAGATCTGTAAAAGAAGAAGCATGGGTTAGGATTAGTGAAAGGGGGTCCAGAAAAACCTGTGGAAGGAGGGGGGGGGGGGGGGGGATTGTCTTTATGTGTGAGTGCTTAATGCACAGAGAAGCCTAAAATGTGTGTGTGCCTAGAGAAAGAGAGAGAGCGGAACAGACCAGTAGAGAATAGTAGAGAGAGAGAGACAGAATGTGTGTGTGAGTGTGTGAGAGAGTATGTGTGTGAGCAAAGCCTAAGATTATGTGTGTGTGCTTATGCACAGAAATGAATGTGTGAGCATGGAATGGGAGGGGGAGGAGGGAGAGGGAAGAAAAGAGAAAGTACATTATATCCATGCATACATATACACAGACATGTAGTACAAGCATGCACACACACTATCAGCAGTTCATGCAAACGCGTGGGGTATGAGTATGAGGTGGTAGGCCCAAGTTATTAATAAATGCACCCTATTAAATCAATCAAGCAACCAAACTAGACTAGAAAGAAAAACTTACATATGGCCCCAGAAGATGGAGAAGTGAAGATGAGATGGGAGATCCTAAGATGGATGCTTGCAGCGCGTGGTAGCAGCAGGTGCGTTTATGGGCAAAAAACAAGTGGGCTAATTAGCAACAGGTCCGCTAGCACGCATGCGTTCAGAGCATGGTACTGAATATGACACAAAACAAGCTAATAATTCGATAAAAAAACTAGATAAACAATTTATGGATAGCAAAAGCAAGTTAGAAAACGTATTATTGAGGGGTGGGAAATGGTCTTACGGTCACGCAGCTCCGGTCGGCAGTCACAGTCTCAAACGAACACACAGGCTTATTAATACCGGAGTATTAGTGACGGTGAAGAAAAAAGTTTTTGGAGAGAGGACGTCAAGGGGCGGGATCTCCAAATCACGTCACTAGCCATTGGAGTGTAAGGTCTGTGATTGACGTGGCAAACCGGGACGTGCAGCCAAGTCCGATGTAAACAAACACTGCAAAACTAGCAACGCCGTTCGGTAGCAGAAAACGGAGACTTGGAGATGAGAAAAAATTCCAAACCAAGAGGCAGTAGAGTGGTACAATCCTCAGAGTGTAGGGGAAAACGAATCACGTTTTACACAGGTGTAGAACCGGTCTGCACTGCTACGTTATGTGAAAAATAGCTGCCGCAGAAGAACGACCTGCTGCGGTGACGTCACTGAGAGGAAATCCCAGGGAAGCCCCTGCGCGTCCGTGGTCTCTACAACAGGGTGTAGGTACAGGCGAAAAAAATATTATGTTGAGCAGCAATAAGGGACTGGACTACACATTAGCAGTAAACAGTAAACTAATATTATCCCTATTAATATAATATAATATATTATATAATAAACCCTTAGAATAAAAGGCAAAACCAGAACGTTCCAAGGTAAAATTAGGACTCCAAGATAATCTAAGGATGGCCAAAGTATCTAAAAAACAGTGGCAGAAACGTGATAAAAGCAGCTCTCAGACTAAGAATCACCATAGAGGTCACGACCAACATAATCCAGAGGCCTAGAGCCAGCCGTCTCACAGAGAAACCACGTCACACAAGCACATCCCTACTCTGGACAGCAACACAACTCAGACCACCAGAGTCCGCAAAGTGGTCGAGGTCACATCCGATATTCCCCAATCATCAATGCAGACCATGGTGCCTAATCCATGCCCTGACAGATGACAGCCGGTAGGCAAGACACCAGGGTCACATCCGATATACCTGATGTCAACAGCCACCCCAGGCAGTCACCCAAGGCCAAAACCCCATGACAAGGCCCAAGACCAAGATCACCGCTGAGGGTGAAACGCCCCGCAGTGAGTCCAAGTGGTCCAGAGATTATGGTATTAGCCAGTGAACAAGATACTCATCAAGACACCGGCCTAGGCCTCAATGGACAGAACGGTCTAGATTCCTAGAGTAGAGAGTAGGCCTAAATTCATATGTGTGTGAAAAAATGTGGTCCAGTCTATATGGTGATCTCCAGCGTAATCCCTCCAGGAAGATGACCACAAAAGGTGGTGTGTATACACAAAGTAGGCGTCAAGGCGCCACTCCACAGGTAACCTAATGGCATAGCCACAGGTAAAAACAGCTCTGTGGGTAGATGTCACCTGGTCACAACTTCTGTAGTTGTACAGGGATGTGTATTTGGAGAGTACAGGCCGTGGCATACACTTTTTCTTGGTCTCCAGTGTAATACCTCCAGGAAGATGACCACATAGAGTGGTGTATATACACAAAATAGGCGCGAGGGCGCCACTCCACAGGCAACCTAATGGCACAGCCACAGGTAAAATCACCTCTTTGGGTAGATGTCACCTGGTCACAACCTCTGCAGTTGTACAGGGATGTGTATTGTGAGAATACAGGCCGTAGCATCCACTTCATTCTTCTCCACATGTGGTGAGGGGGTGACGCGGTGGGGGCTCCATCGTCACGTGTGGGAGTGAGGGAACGTATAAAAGGAACATCCCCAGGTGGCCAACACACGGTGATAGCCCTTAGTACCGGTCCAGGCCTCAGTGTCCGTGGATGTGAATCCAAATAAGGAGAGCAAAAACTAAAAATACGTAGGCTATTAGATGTGAATAAACTCTGAGTAGTGGCTTCCGCATGCTAGGTTGACTTGCTGCTGTTGAGCCATGTCCTCTGACTCTGCCATTGGGCGTCAGGCGGCTCCCGGTGGGTGATTGGCCGAGGAGGCCAGCTGAACCAGGAGCCGAGCGTCATGCAACACAACCTAGGTCCATTCATGGTAGTAAGTTATGGATAGGATGCTGCTTAAGGGGAATCGGGCTAAAGGCTAAAGGGAAAATATCCAGCTAATCAAAGGCCACCGGCTGTGGCAGGCTGAGTAGGAAGGTCTACCATTCCACGGACAGTCTGATGGGGGCCATTCTGGCTCCATACTAAATCCAAACCCCCTAAGCGGTCCCCCCACTGTGCGAGCTGGTAAGGTCAATTAGTCGAAGCCCCAGCCAACACATCCACGGTCTTCTAGGTGAGAATGTTGTTGTGAATGCAGGGGACATTAGGGACAGTTTGTATTATGGACCCAGGTCTGGAGGAGAAGTCCAGACGCGCGTACGCGATCAATGGAGGTCTTTAAATCCAAAACAAGTGTATTGTATCTTCTCCCAGAAGGCTCCACATCAGATTTATTTGTGTCTAATAGGCGATACAATCCAAGTCAGGTAGAGGATGGGGGGTCCCAGTCAGAGCACCTAAGTGTATCCAGGGGAGGCGAACCCTGATAGAGGTGACGATGGCCGGGTACTCAAAAAACCAAACTGAACACAGGGAGGGGGATCACACTCCATGATGTGAGAGAGCCCCAAGTCCCAACTAGCGTGTGGGTGTCCCCACTAAACCTGGTTGCAGGGAGGGACACCAGAGAGACGGAGTTGATAGGCCTGGGGTCGAAGGTAACTGACTAGAGTGCCCACCAGGAGTGGAGCGCCCCAGTGAAGGGGGGCTCGGCTAACCTAGGGGCTTATATAAGTAGGAACCAGGTATGGGAGCCTCAAAACCGTGAGCGAAGTGCTGAACTAAACCGAACCCCTAGATTACTAGTATGAGGCCAGGTTAGGCCAACCATACTAATTTAGGCTAAGCTAACAATACCAGTCTAGATGACGTGAACCGTGTGAAAAAATGCGAAACGGCAGCATCTGAAGGGCTAGGCTAACAAAGCTGAGTTAGGCTAACAATGCTAAGCTAGGCTAAGCTAACAAAAACCGTCCAGATAGGTCAAAAAACGATATAGATCATAACTAATATGCAAATTAGCGGGTTGGGTAAATGCTAACAATGCTAGGCTAGGCTAACAAAAAACCGTCTAAATTGGTCAGAAAAAGAATATAGATCATAACTAACATGCAAAATAGCAAATTGGGTAAAGGCTAACAATGCTAAGCTAGGCTAAGCTAGGTTATGCTAAGCTAACAAAAACGTCTAAATAAGTAAAAAACGTGTGGGTCATGTCAAACCTACCGAATAACGCATCGGGCTGGGCTAACAATGCTAAGCTAAGCTAAATATGCTAAATGGCGCAAGGCGGACCCAAAATACGACGTTCTAATATATAACCTGGGTTCCTCGTAAAAAAGAGCGCAGGCCCGCCCGGTAGGTCCCTAGTCACACCGCGAGAATCAGGAGAAGCAACGTACATGGCTGTGATGTTTAGTCACATGCGGGTAAATCATATAAAACCAGTACCCTCGCCACATCAACCCAGTGCGCGGCCGGTCTCAACTCCAAAAATATGTCCCAACGGAAGTCTCAGCACATCTAGTTCCGTGTCTCTGACTGGAGATCTGCCATGCACAAATTAGAGGGGCATATCCCCGTGCCCAGCTAGGAAGTGTTGCATGAAAGGGTTGAATCGCTAGTGGAGGGAGACGGTGCGAACAAGTCAGTGGTCCCAATATAACAAGCAAGTAAATTGGTGGCATCCTGATGTGGATTCAGATCACAGCCTTGTATGCTCCGGCGGGTTAGGTTTAATGTCTGAAAATCCCCCGAGCCCAGTAGTTCGGTACTTCGACCCACTTAGGCTCAGGACTGAGGCACACGCTATGCCAATGCTGAGTCATCCACCACATCCGAACAGGGGCTAGGCCCCTCCAGGAACCCCGAGGGGAACCCAGGCCGGGTAACACCTGAAGCGCTCGCCACTCGACACAGGGTGAGTGAGGAGTACTCAGGGGGATAGTAATATATAAACATACAACAAGAAACAATGCATAATATATAAGTATAGGTCGAGCACATGGATGGCCGTCTCCGTATCCACTTGACATGTTCAGGTAGCAGGGTCAATGCGGGAGCATGCTCAGAGTCAGATAGGTCCCTTGTTGTTAGTAGAAGTTAATATCTGGAGGGTCTCTGTCCACCTGGGGGACAAAGTAAACACCATCAGAGTATATAAAAGTCATAAAGTGTTTGAAACCGAGTTATTATTCCAACTATGGTATTGATCCTTAGAGTCCCGATCCCAAAGGGGTCAAGGTACACATCCTCAGATTATAAATAGGTTTGATGTCTGATGATCACCCGAGCCCAGCAGTTTCGTGCTTCGACCCGTTTAGGTGTGAACTCTCACTGGTTGGGGTTAGGACAGGTGACCCAGTGAGGTGGCCCAGTAATCAGAGATAAACCCACTGGGGGGAAGCAACGGTTAAGTTTTAGGCGTAGACTCCCCCAGGTTGGGGTTAGTATAAGTGACAGGGGGGCTATCCCACCCCATTTAAGTCACAGTAGGTAAGCCTTCCGGTTAAGTTTTTTAGGCGTAGACCCTCCCAGGTTGGGGTTAGGATAAGTGACAGGGGGGCTATCTCACCACATTAAGTCACAGCAGGTCAGTCGTCTGGTTAAGTTTTAGGCGTAGACCCTCCCAGGTTGGGGTTAGGATAAGTGACAGGAGGGCTATCCTAGCCCATTAAGTCACAGTAGGTCAGCTTTACGGTTAAGTTTAGGCGTAGACCCTCCCAGGTTGGGGTTAGGATAGGTGACAGGGGGGCTATTCCACCCCATTAAATCACAGTAGGTCAGCCTATGGGATGGTGACGGTTGGGTTGAGGTACGCGGAGGAGGGCAAGAAAGGGAGCAATATGCAGGCGTCTAGGGGGAGTACCCGAGGAACGCAGGAGGGATAGATAGAAATTAAATAAAGGGCCTGTGTGGACATATGAGGTGCAACTGAGTGTGTGAGTGCGTGTCCTACCTTGACCGGGCAGCTAACTTAATCTGAAAAGCTAAAAAAGGTTCTACCTGGAAAGTTAAGAATCTATACCAATCCCGGGTGCAGATGTGGGGAGGACCCCAAGGAAATGCAGGGCTGTGGAAGGAAGGGGTTAATAAACAAGATACATGAGTGTCATAGCCCTGTCCTCACTGCACATGAGTGCGATGAAGATAAAGCCATGCAGACAATAGTGGTGGGAGTGGGGTGAGAGAGATATAGAGAGAGGCGCTCCTGTTAGAGCAAATAAAAGTTGTAGTCAAAAACGCAGGACTCCATTCCCTGGGCGGTGCCTCCTGCCGGGCCCATGCCAGAAATTAAGCAGGGATATACGGGGTCCTAACTGGCCACGACCGGTTTCGTCCTCTCCCAGGACTCGTCAGGTGACGGAAATAAAACATGAGCAGGAACCAGGGCCATCCTAGGCTACGGACTGACAGGGGACCTCGAGGCTACACCAAAGAAGGAGGATGGTGGTCACCCCGGTGCCCTCCTGGCAGCCCACCAGAAGCGGTATTCAGAATTATTGTCTAGGGAAAAGAGTAGAGAGGGAGAGAGAGAGAGAGAGAGGGGGAGGGCGCGCGTGTGTGCGAGGCATGTGTGTACACTCAGGGTGGTGAACAAGCTAAGTGAGAGGAGAAGATCTGTAAAAGAAGAAGCATGGGTTAGGATTAGTGAAAGGGGGTCCAGAAAAACCTGTGGAAGGAGGGGGGGGGGGGGGGGGGATTGTCTTTATGTGTGAGTGCTTAATGCACAGAGAAGCCTAAAATGTGTGTGTGCCTAGAGAAAGAGAGAGAGCGGAACAGACCAGTAGAGAATAGTAGAGAGAGAGAGACAGAATGTGTGTGTGAGTGTGTGAGAGAGTATGTGTGTGAGCAAAGCCTAAGATTATGTGTGTGTGCTTATGCACAGAAATGAATGTGTGAGCATGGAATGGGAGGGGGAGGAGGGAGAGGGAAGAAAAGAGAAAGTACATTATATCCATGCATACATATACACAGACATGTAGTACAAGCATGCACACACACTATCAGCAGTTCATGCAAACGCGTGGGGTATGAGTATGAGGTGGTAGGCCCAAGTTATTAATAAATGCACCCTATTAAATCAATCAAGCAACCAAACTAGACTAGAAAGAAAAACTTACATATGGCCCCAGAAGATGGAGAAGTGAAGATGAGATGGGAGATCCTAAGATGGATGCTTGCAGCGCGTGGTAGCAGCAGGTGCGTTTATGGGCAAAAAACAAGTGGGCTAATTAGCAACAGGTCCGCTAGCACGCATGCGTTCAGAGCATGGTACTGAATATGACACAAAACAAGCTAATAATTCGATAAAAAAACTAGAGGGTTAGGGTTAGGGTTAGGGTTAGGGTTAGGGTTAGGGTTAGGGTTAGGGTTAGGGTTAGGTTTGGGTTAGGGTGGGGTTAAAAAGAAAAACTGGATGGTCTTAAAAAGCGCGGGCCTATCATTTCTGTGTTTAAAAAATATATATAACAAAGGACAGGAGGGAAAACAGAAATACAAAAAAATGTGTTGTGAAATAATGTGTGTGTTTTCTTTTACAGGTGCTGTGTGGTGGTGGCTGAGTGGATGGTGCTGAGGATTGGAGGACCAAGGTAGGTGTTGTTGAATTTGTTCTTTAGTGTGTAGATCTATGTGCCAGTATGTAAGTGTGTGCGTGTGTATGGATATATAGTCAGGTAAGTTATGTGTGTGTATATTACTTTAGGTCATGTATGCGTAAGAATATGTATGAATGTGTACATGTATATGTTCCAAAGTGTTGTGAAGTAATGTGTTTGTTCTTTTACAGATGCTGTGTGACGATGGATGAGTGGATGGTGCTGATCAAGGTAAGTGTTAATTTATTTATTGAGTGAAGCAGGTCTTGTATGAGATGAAGAGTGTTATGTTTTTTCATTCAGTCCCAGGGGTGTAATTGTGTTTAACTGTGTGATCCATTTTCTTTCGGCGTGTTTCCGCTGTCCACTGGACCACCCGGACCCCGACTCCACACCAGATATGATGAGGTGAGTGACGGGGTGCTCCTGGAAGTGTGTGACGAGTGTTGTTTGTAGGTGTGCCCGTGAGATGTTGTATAGGTGTTGTTTGAGCCTAGTGTCTATTGATGAACCGGTTTCTCCTATGTAGTGTTTGTGACAGAGGGTGCAGGTGATGATGTATACTGCATTGGAGGTTTGTAAGGTGAGGTTGTCCGGGACTGGAGCTGATGTGTGACTGTGAGGGTTTGTAATGAATTTTCTGTACTTATAATGAAGTGTATGAGGTTTGGCTGCTGGAGAGGGCATGGTGCTGAATTTGGTGTGTATGAGTATGTCCTTTAAGCTTTTATTTTTTCTGTATGCTGAAATGATCTTGTAGGGTTTTAGTGCGGGGTATGTGCGTTGAGCCGTGGTGAAGTTGTGTTTGAATGCATGTTGTAGGGGTCGAGTTTTATGTGAAAATGTGGTGACTAGGGGAATGATTATTAACGGGTCCGTGACGGTGTCTGAGGTGAACGGTGTGCCGGTGTTGATTGTGGGTGGTGGGGCCGGGGGGGTGAAAACAGAATCCTGATTTTTAAAGGGAGGGTTGGGTTTAGGCCTAGGGTTAAAGGGAGGGGTGGGGTTACAGGGAGGGTTGGGGTTGGGTATGGGGTCGGAGGGACTTTTAAAGGGAGGGTTGGCTTTAGGCCTAGGGTTAAAGGGAGGGGTGGGGTTACAGGGAGGGTTTGGGTTGGGCGTGGGGTCCGAGGGGTTGGGGTTAGGATGAGGGACCAGGCTGGGTGTAGTTCTTGGGGTGGGCAGAGTGGGGTTAAAGGGCGGGTTGAAGGGAGTTTTAAAGGGAGGGTTGGGTTTAGGCCTCGGGTTTGAGGGGTTGTGTTTAGGGTTTGGGCCTGGACTGGGTTTAGTCCTAGGTTTCAGGGGAGGGGTGGGGTTGCAGGGAGGGTTGGGGTTGGGCGTGGGGTCCGAGGGGTTGGGGTTAGGATGAGGGACCAGGTTGGGTGTAGTTCTTGGGGCGGGCAGAGTGGGGTTAAAGGGAAGGTTGGGTTGGGGTTTAAGACGGCGGATGGAATTGAAGATGGGGTAGTGACGGAATGTTGGATGAGGTCCCGCAGCAGGGTCCCGGGAAGGTTCAGGGCTAGGAGGGGGGTTGGGGGAGGATGCAGGATACGAACCCGGTGTAGGGTAAGGGGAGGGATTCGGGGGGGATGGGGAAAGGAGGGAGAGGGACCGTGCTGCGGGTTGTGTATGTATTGATGCTTGTGTTTGGAGTGCAGGAATTGTGTGTAATGTGTGTGTCGTGTGTGTATTGGTTGTGTACGTGTCTTTGTTTGGTGTGGTGTGTGTATGTGTGGGCTGAGTGGGAGAGAGGGCTGCCAAAGTGTCGTTCTTGATTGTGCGCAGAAACCGTTTGGAATATCCCCTCTTTCTAAGTGCGTGAAATAGTGTTGAGATGGCTATGTGTAAATCTTCTTTGTGAGAAGATATTCTATGAAACCGGATTATTTGTGATTTGACTATACCTTTAAATGTGTGTTTGGGATGGTAACTATGTTTGTGTAATAGGGCGTGTGTGTCTGTAGGTTTAAAGTATACGCGTGTCTGTAATGTCTTATGTGTTGTATTTATTGGGTGAAAATATACTGTGGTGTCCAAAAAGTGAATTTGCTGTGGGTCAATTATGTATTTTACTGTTATTGACGGGTGATGTGAGTTTAGTATGTGTATGAATTCCGTGAAATGTTTGATGTCGTGTGGCCATGCTCCTATGATGTCATCTAAAAATCTGTAGTAAAATGATGGTTGTAGTGGACACTTTGACAGCGCTTCTCTCTCCCACTCAGCCATATATATGTTTGCATAAGCAGGTGCGAACTTCTTGCCCATAGCTGTTCCCGATATCTGTAGATAATGTTTATTGTTAAATAAAAAGTCATTGCTGTCTAAACTGATTTGGAGTAATTGTAGAATGTCCTGATCCGGTCTATTGGGGTCTGGGTGTTTGTGAAATAATGACTTGACGGCCTGCACACCCATTGTGGTGTTAATGTTGGTGTACAGGCTGTCAACGTCAATGGTGAAGATGTGTGTGTGGAAGGGAACAGCTATGGGCTTGAGCTTCTCTAAGAAGTGGTAGGTGTCTTTGAGGTAACTGGGGTGGCGGGTGGATAGGGGGTTGATGTAGTGGTCAATGTATTCCGATATGTTATATGATTCGCTGTTGCAATCTGAGACTATGGGTCTACCAGGAGGAACTTCAAAGGGAATGGTCCAGGTGTCCGGTTCTTTATGGATCTTGGGAAGTAAGTAAAAGAGTCTCTGTCGTGGTGTGTCTGGTCCGTATAAGTAGTCCCGTTGTTTGGCTGTAATGTACTGTCTGCTGTAGAGTGATTTGATGATAGTCCTAAGTTTAACCTGTGTCTGTGGTTGTATGCTATCCGGTATGATCTTGTAATGTCTGTTGTTGTTTAATTGCCTATTTGCTTCAAAGATGTACTGGTGGTTATCTAAAATGACTATCTTGGATCCTTTGTCCGCTGGTTTGATGACTATGTGTGTGTTGTTTTTAAGTGTTTGTAGTGATTCTCGGAGTGTGGTCGTGAGGTTGTCTGGTCTGTCCGTCTGTGTGCTGTTGTGGTCCCGTAGTGTCCTTCTGTCTGTCTTAATGAGGTGCCTGATATGATGATCCACCTGGGAGAGTTTGGGCTCCCAGGTGGAGGGATTGATAAATGGCAGGTGAATGTCATTGTCCGTGAAGTCAAAGTAGTCCAAAATCTTGAGTCGTCTGTGGTATTTGTGAATGTCCCTTTGAAGTTCCTCCTGGTCAAAAGTGGTGGGGCGGGGAACGAAGGTGAGGCCTCTCTCCAGCAGTGCTATCTGTGTTTGTGACGGGTGAAATGTTTTGGACAGATTCAGTATGTTGGAGTTGGATGACAGTGGTGCGTGAGGGAGTTGAGAGGCGGAGAGAGGGGGGGCAGTAGATGTGTGTGTCGTTTGTAGGTGAGTGGCGATGTTAGAGGTGTCCGGGTTGTGGGTAGGGGTGATTATAAATTTAGTTGTGCACACCAGTGTGAGAAAATTGCTGTTGCTGTTTCCGGTGTCCAGTGAATGGTGTCCCTAGTGGTGCGGAATGAGTCCTTCGGTATTTCAAAGAGTGTGGGTAGATGTGTGCTGATGTATCCATTCATTATCTTGATGTTTTGTTTCTGTTGTGGGGTGAGAAGTGGTGAGTGGTTCATGATGGGGACATAGATGGTGGCGTTGGGGAAAGTGCTCTTGGCTTCCTTGTGCATGCTTGCTAACTGTTTTAGTGATGTCTGGTATGGGTCGTGGTCCTTGTTGTTGAGACCCACCGAGAGGACCACCACCTGTGTGTGTGGGTGTATATCTGTTTTTTCCAGAACCTTCTGGAAATGATAGAAAGTGGCCCCAGGGTAGCTGTCCACCTGTGCCATAGGGTTCTGGAAGGAGGGGATTCTATTAAGATTAGAATCCCCAATGAACAAGTGGGACTTGGTGCCCTTGATTGTCCAGTCCGCCACCTTGCGTGAGGGGCGAGCTATGTGGTAGGAGGGTTTGACTGATGTGTGTGCATGAGAGGAGGTGGTTTGGCTATGTGATGGAGGCTGGGGACTATGTGTTGTTTCTAAGGGTGTGTGTGTGGAGGCGCCAAGTCGTGGAGAGTCCCCCACAGGCCCCTTGGTAGGGTGGAAAGGGGAGGGCTCAGAGCAGGCTTTCTCCAAAGGTGATTTGCCTTTTAGGTGCCCTTTCATCATTTTAGCCTGCAATGAGGGCCTGTTTTTTGAGGGACTCTCCTGTCTGGCGCCTGGGGAAGGGAAAAAAGAGGGGGTTAACGGGTGTGCAGTGATGTTAGGGCCAGGTTTCTGAGGGATGGGGGAGGCTGATGAGGGGGAATTGCGGTGACCTACGGGGGAGGGGAAGCTTGTCTCTGTGGAGAAAGCTTCCCGTGTGCGTGTTTGTGTGTTGGAGGGGGAGTAAGTGTGTTTTTTGAAATGAGATTGAGTGAGGGACTTAGTGGTTAGTGTGGGGGGAGTCCTGAGTGTGGTGGCCAGAAGGGGGATCTGAGATGTGCGTGCGCCTAAATTGAGTGTGTATTTGTATGTGTGAGCGGCTCTGGGAAGGAGTGGGAATTCTGGTGATATCTGTGTGTTGTGAAACGAAGTGTCTGTGATGTGTTGTACGGTGGGTGTTCCTATGTGTGTGCTAATTGTTTCTTTTTTTGTAGGTGTGTTTGTAAGTGGCTGAGGTGGCGGTGTAGCTGGCAAGGTGGCGGACTGGACGGTCGGCAAAGGTAGGTGCTGGGTTGTGATCTGGTGTGCAGGTGAAGCTGAAGGTAAGGTGACTGGTTGGAGGACAGGTGATGTTGGAGATTGGACTACAGGTGAGATGAAATGTGTGGTGCATGACTGTTGAGTTGTTGGGTGTGGTGTAGTCGTGTGTATGATGGGTGGCTGTTGTGTGGGTAAATGTGTTGTGGGAGTGGCTACAGGTGTAGGGGCCATGTCTGTGTGTGTAGTGGTAATGGGTGGCTGTTGAGTGACTGTATATGTTATGGTGGTATCTATGTGTTCTGTAAGTAAACATTGGGTGGGTGAGTGTGGTGTAGTGTTGTTGGATGTGTGTGTGATAGGTGGCTGTGGAGAGAGCAAGTGTGGTGCAGTGTTGTTGACCGTGTGTGAGACAGGTGACTGTTGGTGGAGTGAGTGCGGTGAAGTGTTTCTGAATGTGTGTGTGATAGGTGGCTGAGATGGTGGGGGTGGTGCCGTGTTGTTGGCTGTGTGAGGTGTGTGTAGTGTAGTGTTGTTGGTTGTATGTGGTGTGTGTGTGTGTGATGTGGTGTTATTGGCTGTGTGTTGTGTGTGTTGTGTAGTGTTGTCGGGTGTATGTGGTATGTGTGTGTGTGATGCAATATTGTTGGTTGTGTGAGGTGTGTGTAGTGTGGTGTTGTTGGCTGTATGTGGTGTGTGTGTGTGTGATGCCGTGTTGTTGGCTGTGTGTGGTGTGTGTTGTGTAGTGTTGTTGGGCGTATGTGGCGTGTGTGTGTGTGATGGTGATGCAGTGTTGTTGGATATGTGTGGTGTGTGTTGTGTAGTGTTGTTGGGCGTATGTGGCGTGTGTGTGTGTGATGCAGTGTTGTTGGCTATGTGTGGTGTGTTTTGTGTAGTATTGTTGGCTGTATGTGATGTGTATGTGTGTGATGGTGATGTAGTGTTGTTGGCTGTGTGTGGTGTGTGTTGTGTAGTATTGTTGGCTGTATGTGGTGTGTATGTATGTGATGGTGATGCAGTGTTGTTGGCTGTGTGTGGTGTGTGTTGAGTAGTAGTGTTGGCTGTACGTGGTGTGTATGTGTGTGGTGGTGATGCAGTGTTGTTGGCTGTGTGTGGTGTGTGTTGTGTAGTATTGTTGGCTGTATGTGGTGTGTGTGTGTGTGCTGGTGATGCAGTATTGTTGGCTGTGTGTGGTATGTGTTGTGTAGTATTGTTGGCTGTATGTGGTGTGTGTGTGTGTGCTGGTGATGCAGTGTTGTTGGCTGTGTGTGGTGTGTGCTGTGTAGTGTTGTTGGCTGCATGTGGTGTGTGTGTGTGTGGTGCAGTGTTGTTGATTATGTGTGGTGTGTGTTGCGTAGTGTTGTTGGCTGTATGTGGTGTGTGTAGTGTAGTGTTGTTAGTTATGTGTGTTGTAGTTTGCTGCTGAAGGAATGACTGTGGTGTGTGTGGTGTGGTGTCACTAGCTGTGTGTATTGTAGATGATTGTTGAAGGGAGGACTGTGTTGTGTGTGGAGTGTGTGTTCTGGGTTGTCGTTGAGGAAGTGACTGTAGTGGGTGTGATGGAAGGTGGGCTGTATGTGTGATAGGTGGTTGAGATGTAGGTGCCTGTGCTGTAATAGTATGTGTGGAGATGCTGGATGACTGTTGGCTAGGTGTCTGTGATTTAAGTGTGTCTGCATATGTCTTGCGTGGCCGTTGGGTGAATGTGTGTGCTGCAGGGATGGTTGTGTGTGCAGTAGTGGTAGTAGTAGTGAGTGGCTGATGTACAGATGGATCTGTTGTGGGAGTGCCTATGTGTGTAGTGGCTGGCTGTTGAGTGGGTGACTGCGGTGTTGGAGTGGTCCTGTGTGACTGCCCGTGCTGTGTGACTGAGGGGAGTTGTAGAAGTGTCTCTACTGTTGCAATGGTTGTCTGTGTGAGTCTGTGTGTGTACCTCTTCTGTGCCCACCCCATGGCTATGTGCAATGCAGTGGTGTTGAGTGTGGGTGCTGTGGGGATGAGTGTCTGGATGGTAGTGTTGTAGTGTGTCTGTAAAATGCCCAGGTTATTATTCATCCATAGTGTAGTGTTGTCTGCAACTAAAAGTGTGGTGTGTTCAGTAGGTGAAGAAGGCCTGATAAAAGAAGTGAGTTTCCCCACCTGCCTCATCATGCCTCTCGGGTGAGTCTTTGTTAAAATGGCGGCATTCATGATCTCACCATGGTGGACTGCCTGTATTATTTTAAAATACAATTTTGCTGCTTGCCTGGTGGCCTCATCCGGTGCCTGACCCGTGGGCAGAGTGTTGTATGTGTTGTGTGTGTAAGTGTTGTGTGTGTGCGTGTCTGCATGGGTGTTGTGTGTTTGAGTATTGTGTGGCTGCGCATTGGGTGGATGCATTCGTTGTGGATAAGTGTTGTAGGCCTGGGTGTTGTGTGACTGAATGTTATGTGATGCAGTGTGATGTGGATGAGGATTACGGGGTTGAGTGTTGTCTGGTAGGGTGTTGTGTGCTGGAGTGTGATATGTGTGAGTGTTGTGGCCCTGGGTGTTGTATGTCTGAGTGTGGCGTGGTTGAATGTGTTGTACATGAGTGTTGTGTGGGTGAATGTTGTGTGCATGGATGTTATGTGGATGAATGTTACGGTATTGTGTCTGGATGTAAGGATATGGTGTTCTATTGTATGTGTGTGGTGTTCTAAGTGGTGGATGGATCTGTGGGTGAGTAATGTGTGAATGGAGGCTATGTGCAGCATTATTGTGTGAATAGGTCTTGTGTGAATGAATGTTATAGTGTTGTGTCTGAGTGGCAGGGTATGATGTTCTATTGTAGGTGTGTGGTGTTCTAAATGGTGGGTGACTCTGTAAATGTAAAAGTGATGGCAAACCTAACAAAGATGGCCTAGCTACACTGTTAAAACCGCTAACTAAACTGCTGGTGTGTTCTCCTGTCTTAAAACGCACCGCCGGCCTACCTCCCTGAGGGTACATATTTAAAAATCAGAGTGGGGTAATCTGGACAGCTGTGGTGTTTGTTAAAAGCTGCCCAGACAGGGCCCTTACCGCCTAGTTTTTGGTGTTTCCAGCTGCCAGGGCGTTGGTGGTGGGTTTCCCAGGTCCGGTCCGTCTCCTCCTCTTCACCTCTCCAGGCTCAGGACACAGTGTTCAAGATTCCAGTGGAAATAGTAAAAATTTGTGTTCCTGGTGTAGGTAAAAAAGGCCCGGGCCTGTAGATGGATATTAAAAAGAGAAAAAGCAATCCTGGGAAACCTTTGCTGCAGAGAGTCTAAAAAGAGCCCTCCCCAAACTGATTTTAAAATTGTAACTTTATTAAACTTTAAAATCAAATTATCAATATCCAAACTCAAGGAGATAAAACCAATTGTGCATAAAAAGATAAAACCCGACGTTTCGCAGTAATTTCTGCTTCATCAGGGGAGATAGGCTCCCAGGAGAACACACCAGCTTTTATGAACTAGCACCCTCGGGAGAGGGGCACGCCCCTCTCCCAAGGGTGCACCTAATTGGCCCTATCTGATTGGATGATACATTGTCCCTAAGCTATCCCTATGCTATGCCTAATTTCTAACTGGTTCTCTAAGCTAACTGGTTTCTGTGATTGGTTCATTTGAATTGTGTGATGTCATGGAGAGATGGATATGGGTAGGTCCTGGTATATTTCCATTCCTTTTATAAAAGATTGCCAGAGGTTTGTGCAGAGGTGGAAATTTTCAGTTGTGTGTGTGTCATGTGCAATGCATTATGGGTGATGTAGTCTGTGAAAATATGGGGATGTGGACCCAAACCAAATAAATACAACTGTAGCTCAAAAAACATATATATGGGTGTGCTGTGAATATTGGGTACCTCATGGAAAATGTGTTCTATAAAAGGGTGCTATTAAAATCCAATAAAATCCAAGTTGTAACAATAAAACCAATTGTGTTATGTGTCCCTGAGAAGGTAATGTAAGTGTAAATGTAACTAAAATAACTTATATTGTATTGTAGATGGGTGCGTAGTGTCCTGTCCGGTGGATCACGGAAGATGTCTTGTGTATGCTGATGGAGATATGGTAAGTATACTGTATGTTAATGTATATATGTGGGAGTCAAAATGTATTGCAGATCTTAAAAATAGGTTGTGTGTTGATATTGTTTCATGATCATGGGCATGATGAGACAGGTCTAAAAGATTAAAATAAAATAAATATGATAAAACATTGGGGGAAACTGCACAACTAGACTATAAAGCTTAAAATTGTACAGTCATCTAGTTTCTCTTTTTTCCTTTTTTAGGTGTAGGTAAATACTTCAGCCACTAGATGTCACCATTCTGCCCCCTCTTTATTGGTAAGTCTATTTGTACAAATGTGCTAGATATGGTATATAAAGTGTAGTGTTCTAGTATATGATGAGTGTACTGTATATATTGCTGATATGATAGATGGGTGTATCTGGTGTGTACAAATGTAGGTATGTGAGTGCCAGTGTGTTGGTGTTAGGGTCATAATGTTGTATGAGGTATGTAGAGTATTCTATCCTGTCTCACTTATGTGGTGCCTTATGTCTGGGGTGTGTCTGCGTGCTGCTGAATGGAAAAAGTTTACTCTGTGGGGTTGAAGAGTCACATATACAACAATTTCAAAAGCACACAGTCCAACAACACATCACAACCATCATAATGCTTTTCTCTTGGCTGTTATGGATCCTAAGGGTTTATTGCTGTTGTAATGAAAATATTATCTAAGGCACAGGTGGGCCACCCCGGGGCCTTAACTGTAGTTGTTGTGGTTGTTGTTTTGCTCTCAGTGGATCCCAACCTGGTGGCCAGCGGACAGCGGGTACTTCTTGTGTATTGTGGTGAGAGGTGAGTGTAAATACAGAACTAAGGCTAAACAACAGAAATAATGGCTCTGGCAGGGTTAGGTTTGGGTTAGGGTGGGGTTAAAAAGAAAAACTGGATGGTCTTAAAAAGCGCGGGCCTATCATTTCTGTGTTTAAAAAATATATATAACAAAGGACAGGAGGGAAAACAGAAATACAAAAAAATGTGTTGTGAAATAATGTGTGTGTTTTCTTTTACAGGTGCTGTGTGGTGGTGGCTGAGTGGATGGTGCTGAGGATTGGAGGACCAAGGTAGGTGTTGTTGAATTTGTTCTTTAGTGTGTAGATCTATGTGCCAGTATGTAAGTGTGTGCGTGTGTATGGATATATAGTCAGGTAAGTTATGTGTGTGTATATTACTTTAGGTCATGTATGCGTAAGAATATGTATGAATGTGTACATGTATATGTTCCAAAGTGTTGTGAAGTAATGTGTTTGTTCTTTTACAGATGCTGTGTGACGATGGATGAGTGGATGGTGCTGATCAAGGTAAGTGTTAATTTATTTATTGAGTGAAGCAGGTCTTGTATGAGATGAAGAGTGTTATGTTTTTTCATTCAGTCCCAGGGGTGTAATTGTGTTTAACTGTGTGATCCATTTTCTTTCGGCGTGTTTCCGCTGTCCACTGGACCACCCGGACCCCGACTCCACACCAGATATGATGAGGTGAGTGACGGGGTGCTCCTGGAAGTGTGTGACGAGTGTTGTTTGTAGGTGTGCCCGTGAGATGTTGTATAGGTGTTGTTTGAGCCTAGTGTCTATTGATGAACCGGTTTCTCCTATGTAGTGTTTGTGACAGAGGGTGCAGGTGATGATGTATACTGCATTGGAGGTTTGTAAGGTGAGGTTGTCCGGGACTGGAGCTGATGTGTGACTGTGAGGGTTTGTAATGAATTTTCTGTACTTATAATGAAGTGTATGAGGTTTGGCTGCTGGAGAGGGCATGGTGCTGAATTTGGTGTGTATGAGTATGTCCTTTAAGCTTTTATTTTTTCTGTATGCTGAAATGATCTTGTAGGGTTTTAGTGCGGGGTATGTGCGTTGAGCCGTGGTGAAGTTGTGTTTGAATGCATGTTGTAGGGGTCGAGTTTTATGTGAAAATGTGGTGACTAGGGGAATGATTATTAACGGGTCCGTGACGGTGTCTGAGGTGAACGGTGTGCCGGTGTTGATTGTGGGTGGTGGGGCCGGGGGGGTGAAAACAGAATCCTGATTTTTAAAGGGAGGGTTGGGTTTAGGCCTAGGGTTAAAGGGAGGGGTGGGGTTACAGGGAGGGTTGGGGTTGGGTATGGGGTCGGAGGGACTTTTAAAGGGAGGGTTGGCTTTAGGCCTAGGGTTAAAGGGAGGGGTGGGGTTACAGGGAGGGTTTGGGTTGGGCGTGGGGTCCGAGGGGTTGGGGTTAGGATGAGGGACCAGGCTGGGTGTAGTTCTTGGGGTGGGCAGAGTGGGGTTAAAGGGCGGGTTGAAGGGAGTTTTAAAGGGAGGGTTGGGTTTAGGCCTCGGGTTTGAGGGGTTGTGTTTAGGGTTTGGGCCTGGACTGGGTTTAGTCCTAGGTTTCAGGGGAGGGGTGGGGTTGCAGGGAGGGTTGGGGTTGGGCGTGGGGTCCGAGGGGTTGGGGTTAGGATGAGGGACCAGGTTGGGTGTAGTTCTTGGGGCGGGCAGAGTGGGGTTAAAGGGAAGGTTGGGTTGGGGTTTAAGACGGCGGATGGAATTGAAGATGGGGTAGTGACGGAATGTTGGATGAGGTCCCGCAGCAGGGTCCCGGGAAGGTTCAGGGCTAGGAGGGGGGTTGGGGGAGGATGCAGGATACGAACCCGGTGTAGGGTAAGGGGAGGGATTCGGGGGGGATGGGGAAAGGAGGGAGAGGGACCGTGCTGCGGGTTGTGTATGTATTGATGCTTGTGTTTGGAGTGCAGGAATTGTGTGTAATGTGTGTGTCGTGTGTGTATTGGTTGTGTACGTGTCTTTGTTTGGTGTGGTGTGTGTATGTGTGGGCTGAGTGGGAGAGAGGGCTGCCAAAGTGTCGTTCTTGATTGTGCGCAGAAACCGTTTGGAATATCCCCTCTTTCTAAGTGCGTGAAATAGTGTTGAGATGGCTATGTGTAAATCTTCTTTGTGAGAAGATATTCTATGAAACCGGATTATTTGTGATTTGACTATACCTTTAAATGTGTGTTTGGGATGGTAACTATGTTTGTGTAATAGGGCGTGTGTGTCTGTAGGTTTAAAGTATACGCGTGTCTGTAATGTCTTATGTGTTGTATTTATTGGGTGAAAATATACTGTGGTGTCCAAAAAGTGAATTTGCTGTGGGTCAATTATGTATTTTACTGTTATTGACGGGTGATGTGAGTTTAGTATGTGTATGAATTCCGTGAAATGTTTGATGTCGTGTGGCCATGCTCCTATGATGTCATCTAAAAATCTGTAGTAAAATGATGGTTGTAGTGGACACTTTGACAGCGCTTCTCTCTCCCACTCAGCCATATATATGTTTGCATAAGCAGGTGCGAACTTCTTGCCCATAGCTGTTCCCGATATCTGTAGATAATGTTTATTGTTAAATAAAAAGTCATTGCTGTCTAAACTGATTTGGAGTAATTGTAGAATGTCCTGATCCGGTCTATTGGGGTCTGGGTGTTTGTGAAATAATGACTTGACGGCCTGCACACCCATTGTGGTGTTAATGTTGGTGTACAGGCTGTCAACGTCAATGGTGAAGATGTGTGTGTGGAAGGGAACAGCTATGGGCTTGAGCTTCTCTAAGAAGTGGTAGGTGTCTTTGAGGTAACTGGGGTGGCGGGTGGATAGGGGGTTGATGTAGTGGTCAATGTATTCCGATATGTTATATGATTCGCTGTTGCAATCTGAGACTATGGGTCTACCAGGAGGAACTTCAAAGGGAATGGTCCAGGTGTCCGGTTCTTTATGGATCTTGGGAAGTAAGTAAAAGAGTCTCTGTCGTGGTGTGTCTGGTCCGTATAAGTAGTCCCGTTGTTTGGCTGTAATGTACTGTCTGCTGTAGAGTGATTTGATGATAGTCCTAAGTTTAACCTGTGTCTGTGGTTGTATGCTATCCGGTATGATCTTGTAATGTCTGTTGTTGTTTAATTGCCTATTTGCTTCAAAGATGTACTGGTGGTTATCTAAAATGACTATCTTGGATCCTTTGTCCGCTGGTTTGATGACTATGTGTGTGTTGTTTTTAAGTGTTTGTAGTGATTCTCGGAGTGTGGTCGTGAGGTTGTCTGGTCTGTCCGTCTGTGTGCTGTTGTGGTCCCGTAGTGTCCTTCTGTCTGTCTTAATGAGGTGCCTGATATGATGATCCACCTGGGAGAGTTTGGGCTCCCAGGTGGAGGGATTGATAAATGGCAGGTGAATGTCATTGTCCGTGAAGTCAAAGTAGTCCAAAATCTTGAGTCGTCTGTGGTATTTGTGAATGTCCCTTTGAAGTTCCTCCTGGTCAAAAGTGGTGGGGCGGGGAACGAAGGTGAGGCCTCTCTCCAGCAGTGCTATCTGTGTTTGTGACGGGTGAAATGTTTTGGACAGATTCAGTATGTTGGAGTTGGATGACAGTGGTGCGTGAGGGAGTTGAGAGGCGGAGAGAGGGGGGGCAGTAGATGTGTGTGTCGTTTGTAGGTGAGTGGCGATGTTAGAGGTGTCCGGGTTGTGGGTAGGGGTGATTATAAATTTAGTTGTGCACACCAGTGTGAGAAAATTGCTGTTGCTGTTTCCGGTGTCCAGTGAATGGTGTCCCTAGTGGTGCGGAATGAGTCCTTCGGTATTTCAAAGAGTGTGGGTAGATGTGTGCTGATGTATCCATTCATTATCTTGATGTTTTGTTTCTGTTGTGGGGTGAGAAGTGGTGAGTGGTTCATGATGGGGACATAGATGGTGGCGTTGGGGAAAGTGCTCTTGGCTTCCTTGTGCATGCTTGCTAACTGTTTTAGTGATGTCTGGTATGGGTCGTGGTCCTTGTTGTTGAGACCCACCGAGAGGACCACCACCTGTGTGTGTGGGTGTATATCTGTTTTTTCCAGAACCTTCTGGAAATGATAGAAAGTGGCCCCAGGGTAGCTGTCCACCTGTGCCATAGGGTTCTGGAAGGAGGGGATTCTATTAAGATTAGAATCCCCAATGAACAAGTGGGACTTGGTGCCCTTGATTGTCCAGTCCGCCACCTTGCGTGAGGGGCGAGCTATGTGGTAGGAGGGTTTGACTGATGTGTGTGCATGAGAGGAGGTGGTTTGGCTATGTGATGGAGGCTGGGGACTATGTGTTGTTTCTAAGGGTGTGTGTGTGGAGGCGCCAAGTCGTGGAGAGTCCCCCACAGGCCCCTTGGTAGGGTGGAAAGGGGAGGGCTCAGAGCAG
The DNA here is from genome assembly GCF_038355195.1 of Osmerus mordax. Lineage (NCBI taxonomy): Eukaryota > Metazoa > Chordata > Actinopteri > Osmeriformes > Osmeridae > Osmerus > Osmerus mordax. The sequence continues at coordinate 18,636,532 of NC_090061.1, forward strand.
GCTTTCTCCAAAGGTGATTTGCCTTTTAGGTGCCCTTTCATCATTTTAGCCTGCAATGAGGGCCTGTTTTTTGAGGGACTCTCCTGTCTGGCGCCTGGGGAAGGGAAAAAAGAGGGGGTTAACGGGTGTGCAGTGATGTTAGGGCCAGGTTTCTGAGGGATGGGGGAGGCTGATGAGGGGGAATTGCGGTGACCTACGGGGGAGGGGAAGCTTGTCTCTGTGGAGAAAGCTTCCCGTGTGCGTGTTTGTGTGTTGGAGGGGGAGTAAGTGTGTTTTTTGAAATGAGATTGAGTGAGGGACTTAGTGGTTAGTGTGGGGGGAGTCCTGAGTGTGGTGGCCAGAAGGGGGATCTGAGATGTGCGTGCGCCTAAATTGAGTGTGTATTTGTATGTGTGAGCGGCTCTGGGAAGGAGTGGGAATTCTGGTGATATCTGTGTGTTGTGAAACGAAGTGTCTGTGATGTGTTGTACGGTGGGTGTTCCTATGTGTGTGCTAATTGTTTCTTTTTTTGTAGGTGTGTTTGTAAGTGGCTGAGGTGGCGGTGTAGCTGGCAAGGTGGCGGACTGGACGGTCGGCAAAGGTAGGTGCTGGGTTGTGATCTGGTGTGCAGGTGAAGCTGAAGGTAAGGTGACTGGTTGGAGGACAGGTGATGTTGGAGATTGGACTACAGGTGAGATGAAATGTGTGGTGCATGACTGTTGAGTTGTTGGGTGTGGTGTAGTCGTGTGTATGATGGGTGGCTGTTGTGTGGGTAAATGTGTTGTGGGAGTGGCTACAGGTGTAGGGGCCATGTCTGTGTGTGTAGTGGTAATGGGTGGCTGTTGAGTGACTGTATATGTTATGGTGGTATCTATGTGTTCTGTAAGTAAACATTGGGTGGGTGAGTGTGGTGTAGTGTTGTTGGATGTGTGTGTGATAGGTGGCTGTGGAGAGAGCAAGTGTGGTGCAGTGTTGTTGACCGTGTGTGAGACAGGTGACTGTTGGTGGAGTGAGTGCGGTGAAGTGTTTCTGAATGTGTGTGTGATAGGTGGCTGAGATGGTGGGGGTGGTGCCGTGTTGTTGGCTGTGTGAGGTGTGTGTAGTGTAGTGTTGTTGGTTGTATGTGGTGTGTGTGTGTGTGATGTGGTGTTATTGGCTGTGTGTTGTGTGTGTTGTGTAGTGTTGTCGGGTGTATGTGGTATGTGTGTGTGTGATGCAATATTGTTGGTTGTGTGAGGTGTGTGTAGTGTGGTGTTGTTGGCTGTATGTGGTGTGTGTGTGTGTGATGCCGTGTTGTTGGCTGTGTGTGGTGTGTGTTGTGTAGTGTTGTTGGGCGTATGTGGCGTGTGTGTGTGTGATGGTGATGCAGTGTTGTTGGATATGTGTGGTGTGTGTTGTGTAGTGTTGTTGGGCGTATGTGGCGTGTGTGTGTGTGATGCAGTGTTGTTGGCTATGTGTGGTGTGTTTTGTGTAGTATTGTTGGCTGTATGTGATGTGTATGTGTGTGATGGTGATGTAGTGTTGTTGGCTGTGTGTGGTGTGTGTTGTGTAGTATTGTTGGCTGTATGTGGTGTGTATGTATGTGATGGTGATGCAGTGTTGTTGGCTGTGTGTGGTGTGTGTTGAGTAGTAGTGTTGGCTGTACGTGGTGTGTATGTGTGTGGTGGTGATGCAGTGTTGTTGGCTGTGTGTGGTGTGTGTTGTGTAGTATTGTTGGCTGTATGTGGTGTGTGTGTGTGTGCTGGTGATGCAGTATTGTTGGCTGTGTGTGGTATGTGTTGTGTAGTATTGTTGGCTGTATGTGGTGTGTGTGTGTGTGCTGGTGATGCAGTGTTGTTGGCTGTGTGTGGTGTGTGCTGTGTAGTGTTGTTGGCTGCATGTGGTGTGTGTGTGTGTGGTGCAGTGTTGTTGATTATGTGTGGTGTGTGTTGCGTAGTGTTGTTGGCTGTATGTGGTGTGTGTAGTGTAGTGTTGTTAGTTATGTGTGTTGTAGTTTGCTGCTGAAGGAATGACTGTGGTGTGTGTGGTGTGGTGTCACTAGCTGTGTGTATTGTAGATGATTGTTGAAGGGAGGACTGTGTTGTGTGTGGAGTGTGTGTTCTGGGTTGTCGTTGAGGAAGTGACTGTAGTGGGTGTGATGGAAGGTGGGCTGTATGTGTGATAGGTGGTTGAGATGTAGGTGCCTGTGCTGTAATAGTATGTGTGGAGATGCTGGATGACTGTTGGCTAGGTGTCTGTGATTTAAGTGTGTCTGCATATGTCTTGCGTGGCCGTTGGGTGAATGTGTGTGCTGCAGGGATGGTTGTGTGTGCAGTAGTGGTAGTAGTAGTGAGTGGCTGATGTACAGATGGATCTGTTGTGGGAGTGCCTATGTGTGTAGTGGCTGGCTGTTGAGTGGGTGACTGCGGTGTTGGAGTGGTCCTGTGTGACTGCCCGTGCTGTGTGACTGAGGGGAGTTGTAGAAGTGTCTCTACTGTTGCAATGGTTGTCTGTGTGAGTCTGTGTGTGTACCTCTTCTGTGCCCACCCCATGGCTATGTGCAATGCAGTGGTGTTGAGTGTGGGTGCTGTGGGGATGAGTGTCTGGATGGTAGTGTTGTAGTGTGTCTGTAAAATGCCCAGGTTATTATTCATCCATAGTGTAGTGTTGTCTGCAACTAAAAGTGTGGTGTGTTCAGTAGGTGAAGAAGGCCTGATAAAAGAAGTGAGTTTCCCCACCTGCCTCATCATGCCTCTCGGGTGAGTCTTTGTTAAAATGGCGGCATTCATGATCTCACCATGGTGGACTGCCTGTATTATTTTAAAATACAATTTTGCTGCTTGCCTGGTGGCCTCATCCGGTGCCTGACCCGTGGGCAGAGTGTTGTATGTGTTGTGTGTGTAAGTGTTGTGTGTGTGCGTGTCTGCATGGGTGTTGTGTGTTTGAGTATTGTGTGGCTGCGCATTGGGTGGATGCATTCGTTGTGGATAAGTGTTGTAGGCCTGGGTGTTGTGTGACTGAATGTTATGTGATGCAGTGTGATGTGGATGAGGATTACGGGGTTGAGTGTTGTCTGGTAGGGTGTTGTGTGCTGGAGTGTGATATGTGTGAGTGTTGTGGCCCTGGGTGTTGTATGTCTGAGTGTGGCGTGGTTGAATGTGTTGTACATGAGTGTTGTGTGGGTGAATGTTGTGTGCATGGATGTTATGTGGATGAATGTTACGGTATTGTGTCTGGATGTAAGGATATGGTGTTCTATTGTATGTGTGTGGTGTTCTAAGTGGTGGATGGATCTGTGGGTGAGTAATGTGTGAATGGAGGCTATGTGCAGCATTATTGTGTGAATAGGTCTTGTGTGAATGAATGTTATAGTGTTGTGTCTGAGTGGCAGGGTATGATGTTCTATTGTAGGTGTGTGGTGTTCTAAATGGTGGGTGACTCTGTAAATGTAAAAGTGATGGCAAACCTAACAAAGATGGCCTAGCTACACTGTTAAAACCGCTAACTAAACTGCTGGTGTGTTCTCCTGTCTTAAAACGCACCGCCGGCCTACCTCCCTGAGGGTACATATTTAAAAATCAGAGTGGGGTAATCTGGACAGCTGTGGTGTTTGTTAAAAGCTGCCCAGACAGGGCCCTTACCGCCTAGTTTTTGGTGTTTCCAGCTGCCAGGGCGTTGGTGGTGGGTTTCCCAGGTCCGGTCCGTCTCCTCCTCTTCACCTCTCCAGGCTCAGGACACAGTGTTCAAGATTCCAGTGGAAATAGTAAAAATTTGTGTTCCTGGTGTAGGTAAAAAAGGCCCGGGCCTGTAGATGGATATTAAAAAGAGAAAAAGCAATCCTGGGAAACCTTTGCTGCAGAGAGTCTAAAAAGAGCCCTCCCCAAACTGATTTTAAAATTGTAACTTTATTAAACTTTAAAATCAAATTATCAATATCCAAACTCAAGGAGATAAAACCAATTGTGCATAAAAAGATAAAACCCGACGTTTCGCAGTAATTTCTGCTTCATCAGGGGAGATAGGCTCCCAGGAGAACACACCAGCTTTTATGAACTAGCACCCTCGGGAGAGGGGCACGCCCCTCTCCCAAGGGTGCACCTAATTGGCCCTATCTGATTGGATGATACATTGTCCCTAAGCTATCCCTATGCTATGCCTAATTTCTAACTGGTTCTCTAAGCTAACTGGTTTCTGTGATTGGTTCATTTGAATTGTGTGATGTCATGGAGAGATGGATATGGGTAGGTCCTGGTATATTTCCATTCCTTTTATAAAAGATTGCCAGAGGTTTGTGCAGAGGTGGAAATTTTCAGTTGTGTGTGTGTCATGTGCAATGCATTATGGGTGATGTAGTCTGTGAAAATATGGGGATGTGGACCCAAACCAAATAAATACAACTGTAGCTCAAAAAACATATATATGGGTGTGCTGTGAATATTGGGTACCTCATGGAAAATGTGTTCTATAAAAGGGTGCTATTAAAATCCAATAAAATCCAAGTTGTAACAATAAAACCAATTGTGTTATGTGTCCCTGAGAAGGTAATGTAAGTGTAAATGTAACTAAAATAACTTATATTGTATTGTAGATGGGTGCGTAGTGTCCTGTCCGGTGGATCACGGAAGATGTCTTGTGTATGCTGATGGAGATATGGTAAGTATACTGTATGTTAATGTATATATGTGGGAGTCAAAATGTATTGCAGATCTTAAAAATAGGTTGTGTGTTGATATTGTTTCATGATCATGGGCATGATGAGACAGGTCTAAAAGATTAAAATAAAATAAATATGATAAAACATTGGGGGAAACTGCACAACTAGACTATAAAGCTTAAAATTGTACAGTCATCTAGTTTCTCTTTTTTCCTTTTTTAGGTGTAGGTAAATACTTCAGCCACTAGATGTCACCATTCTGCCCCCTCTTTATTGGTAAGTCTATTTGTACAAATGTGCTAGATATGGTATATAAAGTGTAGTGTTCTAGTATATGATGAGTGTACTGTATATATTGCTGATATGATAGATGGGTGTATCTGGTGTGTACAAATGTAGGTATGTGAGTGCCAGTGTGTTGGTGTTAGGGTCATAATGTTGTATGAGGTATGTAGAGTATTCTATCCTGTCTCACTTATGTGGTGCCTTATGTCTGGGGTGTGTCTGCGTGCTGCTGAATGGAAAAAGTTTACTCTGTGGGGTTGAAGAGTCACATATACAACAATTTCAAAAGCACACAGTCCAACAACACATCACAACCATCATAATGCTTTTCTCTTGGCTGTTATGGATCCTAAGGGTTTATTGCTGTTGTAATGAAAATATTATCTAAGGCACAGGTGGGCCACCCCGGGGCCTTAACTGTAGTTGTTGTGGTTGTTGTTTTGCTCTCAGTGGATCCCAACCTGGTGGCCAGCGGACAGCGGGTACTTCTTGTGTATTGTGGTGAGAGGTGAGTGTAAATACAGAACTAAGGCTAAACAACAGAAATAATGGCTCTGGCAGGGTTAGGTTTGGGTTAGGGTGGGGTTAAAAAGAAAAACTGGATGGTCTTAAAAAGCGCGGGCCTATCATTTCTGTGTTTAAAAAATATATATAACAAAGGACAGGAGGGAAAACAGAAATACAAAAAAATGTGTTGTGAAATAATGTGTGTGTTTTCTTTTACAGGTGCTGTGTGGTGGTGGCTGAGTGGATGGTGCTGAGGATTGGAGGACCAAGGTAGGTGTTGTTGAATTTGTTCTTTAGTGTGTAGATCTATGTGCCAGTATGTAAGTGTGTGCGTGTGTATGGATATATAGTCAGGTAAGTTATGTGTGTGTATATTACTTTAGGTCATGTATGCGTAAGAATATGTATGAATGTGTACATGTATATGTTCCAAAGTGTTGTGAAGTAATGTGTTTGTTCTTTTACAGATGCTGTGTGACGATGGATGAGTGGATGGTGCTGATCAAGGTAAGTGTTAATTTATTTATTGAGTGAAGCAGGTCTTGTATGAGATGAAGAGTGTTATGTTTTTTCATTCAGTCCCAGGGGTGTAATTGTGTTTAACTGTGTGATCCATTTTCTTTCGGCGTGTTTCCGCTGTCCACTGGACCACCCGGACCCCGACTCCACACCAGATATGATGAGGTGAGTGACGGGGTGCTCCTGGAAGTGTGTGACGAGTGTTGTTTGTAGGTGTGCCCGTGAGATGTTGTATAGGTGTTGTTTGAGCCTAGTGTCTATTGATGAACCGGTTTCTCCTATGTAGTGTTTGTGACAGAGGGTGCAGGTGATGATGTATACTGCATTGGAGGTTTGTAAGGTGAGGTTGTCCGGGACTGGAGCTGATGTGTGACTGTGAGGGTTTGTAATGAATTTTCTGTACTTATAATGAAGTGTATGAGGTTTGGCTGCTGGAGAGGGCATGGTGCTGAATTTGGTGTGTATGAGTATGTCCTTTAAGCTTTTATTTTTTCTGTATGCTGAAATGATCTTGTAGGGTTTTAGTGCGGGGTATGTGCGTTGAGCCGTGGTGAAGTTGTGTTTGAATGCATGTTGTAGGGGTCGAGTTTTATGTGAAAATGTGGTGACTAGGGGAATGATTATTAACGGGTCCGTGACGGTGTCTGAGGTGAACGGTGTGCCGGTGTTGATTGTGGGTGGTGGGGCCGGGGGGGTGAAAACAGAATCCTGATTTTTAAAGGGAGGGTTGGGTTTAGGCCTAGGGTTAAAGGGAGGGGTGGGGTTACAGGGAGGGTTGGGGTTGGGTATGGGGTCGGAGGGACTTTTAAAGGGAGGGTTGGCTTTAGGCCTAGGGTTAAAGGGAGGGGTGGGGTTACAGGGAGGGTTTGGGTTGGGCGTGGGGTCCGAGGGGTTGGGGTTAGGATGAGGGACCAGGCTGGGTGTAGTTCTTGGGGTGGGCAGAGTGGGGTTAAAGGGCGGGTTGAAGGGAGTTTTAAAGGGAGGGTTGGGTTTAGGCCTCGGGTTTGAGGGGTTGTGTTTAGGGTTTGGGCCTGGACTGGGTTTAGTCCTAGGTTTCAGGGGAGGGGTGGGGTTGCAGGGAGGGTTGGGGTTGGGCGTGGGGTCCGAGGGGTTGGGGTTAGGATGAGGGACCAGGTTGGGTGTAGTTCTTGGGGCGGGCAGAGTGGGGTTAAAGGGAAGGTTGGGTTGGGGTTTAAGACGGCGGATGGAATTGAAGATGGGGTAGTGACGGAATGTTGGATGAGGTCCCGCAGCAGGGTCCCGGGAAGGTTCAGGGCTAGGAGGGGGGTTGGGGGAGGATGCAGGATACGAACCCGGTGTAGGGTAAGGGGAGGGATTCGGGGGGGATGGGGAAAGGAGGGAGAGGGACCGTGCTGCGGGTTGTGTATGTATTGATGCTTGTGTTTGGAGTGCAGGAATTGTGTGTAATGTGTGTGTCGTGTGTGTATTGGTTGTGTACGTGTCTTTGTTTGGTGTGGTGTGTGTATGTGTGGGCTGAGTGGGAGAGAGGGCTGCCAAAGTGTCGTTCTTGATTGTGCGCAGAAACCGTTTGGAATATCCCCTCTTTCTAAGTGCGTGAAATAGTGTTGAGATGGCTATGTGTAAATCTTCTTTGTGAGAAGATATTCTATGAAACCGGATTATTTGTGATTTGACTATACCTTTAAATGTGTGTTTGGGATGGTAACTATGTTTGTGTAATAGGGCGTGTGTGTCTGTAGGTTTAAAGTATACGCGTGTCTGTAATGTCTTATGTGTTGTATTTATTGGGTGAAAATATACTGTGGTGTCCAAAAAGTGAATTTGCTGTGGGTCAATTATGTATTTTACTGTTATTGACGGGTGATGTGAGTTTAGTATGTGTATGAATTCCGTGAAATGTTTGATGTCGTGTGGCCATGCTCCTATGATGTCATCTAAAAATCTGTAGTAAAATGATGGTTGTAGTGGACACTTTGACAGCGCTTCTCTCTCCCACTCAGCCATATATATGTTTGCATAAGCAGGTGCGAACTTCTTGCCCATAGCTGTTCCCGATATCTGTAGATAATGTTTATTGTTAAATAAAAAGTCATTGCTGTCTAAACTGATTTGGAGTAATTGTAGAATGTCCTGATCCGGTCTATTGGGGTCTGGGTGTTTGTGAAATAATGACTTGACGGCCTGCACACCCATTGTGGTGTTAATGTTGGTGTACAGGCTGTCAACGTCAATGGTGAAGATGTGTGTGTGGAAGGGAACAGCTATGGGCTTGAGCTTCTCTAAGAAGTGGTAGGTGTCTTTGAGGTAACTGGGGTGGCGGGTGGATAGGGGGTTGATGTAGTGGTCAATGTATTCCGATATGTTATATGATTCGCTGTTGCAATCTGAGACTATGGGTCTACCAGGAGGAACTTCAAAGGGAATGGTCCAGGTGTCCGGTTCTTTATGGATCTTGGGAAGTAAGTAAAAGAGTCTCTGTCGTGGTGTGTCTGGTCCGTATAAGTAGTCCCGTTGTTTGGCTGTAATGTACTGTCTGCTGTAGAGTGATTTGATGATAGTCCTAAGTTTAACCTGTGTCTGTGGTTGTATGCTATCCGGTATGATCTTGTAATGTCTGTTGTTGTTTAATTGCCTATTTGCTTCAAAGATGTACTGGTGGTTATCTAAAATGACTATCTTGGATCCTTTGTCCGCTGGTTTGATGACTATGTGTGTGTTGTTTTTAAGTGTTTGTAGTGATTCTCGGAGTGTGGTCGTGAGGTTGTCTGGTCTGTCCGTCTGTGTGCTGTTGTGGTCCCGTAGTGTCCTTCTGTCTGTCTTAATGAGGTGCCTGATATGATGATCCACCTGGGAGAGTTTGGGCTCCCAGGTGGAGGGATTGATAAATGGCAGGTGAATGTCATTGTCCGTGAAGTCAAAGTAGTCCAAAATCTTGAGTCGTCTGTGGTATTTGTGAATGTCCCTTTGAAGTTCCTCCTGGTCAAAAGTGGTGGGGCGGGGAACGAAGGTGAGGCCTCTCTCCAGCAGTGCTATCTGTGTTTGTGACGGGTGAAATGTTTTGGACAGATTCAGTATGTTGGAGTTGGATGACAGTGGTGCGTGAGGGAGTTGAGAGGCGGAGAGAGGGGGGGCAGTAGATGTGTGTGTCGTTTGTAGGTGAGTGGCGATGTTAGAGGTGTCCGGGTTGTGGGTAGGGGTGATTATAAATTTAGTTGTGCACACCAGTGTGAGAAAATTGCTGTTGCTGTTTCCGGTGTCCAGTGAATGGTGTCCCTAGTGGTGCGGAATGAGTCCTTCGGTATTTCAAAGAGTGTGGGTAGATGTGTGCTGATGTATCCATTCATTATCTTGATGTTTTGTTTCTGTTGTGGGGTGAGAAGTGGTGAGTGGTTCATGATGGGGACATAGATGGTGGCGTTGGGGAAAGTGCTCTTGGCTTCCTTGTGCATGCTTGCTAACTGTTTTAGTGATGTCTGGTATGGGTCGTGGTCCTTGTTGTTGAGACCCACCGAGAGGACCACCACCTGTGTGTGTGGGTGTATATCTGTTTTTTCCAGAACCTTCTGGAAATGATAGAAAGTGGCCCCAGGGTAGCTGTCCACCTGTGCCATAGGGTTCTGGAAGGAGGGGATTCTATTAAGATTAGAATCCCCAATGAACAAGTGGGACTTGGTGCCCTTGATTGTCCAGTCCGCCACCTTGCGTGAGGGGCGAGCTATGTGGTAGGAGGGTTTGACTGATGTGTGTGCATGAGAGGAGGTGGTTTGGCTATGTGATGGAGGCTGGGGACTATGTGTTGTTTCTAAGGGTGTGTGTGTGGAGGCGCCAAGTCGTGGAGAGTCCCCCACAGGCCCCTTGGTAGGGTGGAAAGGGGAGGGCTCAGAGCAGGCTTTCTCCAAAGGTGATTTGCCTTTTAGGTGCCCTTTCATCATTTTAGCCTGCAATGAGGGCCTGTTTTTTGAGGGACTCTCCTGTCTGGCGCCTGGGGAAGGGAAAAAAGAGGGGGTTAACGGGTGTGCAGTGATGTTAGGGCCAGGTTTCTGAGGGATGGGGGAGGCTGATGAGGGGGAATTGCGGTGACCTACGGGGGAGGGGAAGCTTGTCTCTGTGGAGAAAGCTTCCCGTGTGCGTGTTTGTGTGTTGGAGGGGGAGTAAGTGTGTTTTTTGAAATGAGATTGAGTGAGGGACTTAGTGGTTAGTGTGGGGGGAGTCCTGAGTGTGGTGGCCAGAAGGGGGATCTGAGATGTGCGTGCGCCTAAATTGAGTGTGTATTTGTATGTGTGAGCGGCTCTGGGAAGGAGTGGGAATTCTGGTGATATCTGTGTGTTGTGAAACGAAGTGTCTGTGATGTGTTGTACGGTGGGTGTTCCTATGTGTGTGCTAATTGTTTCTTTTTTTGTAGGTGTGTTTGTAAGTGGCTGAGGTGGCGGTGTAGCTGGCAAGGTGGCGGACTGGACGGTCGGCAAAGGTAGGTGCTGGGTTGTGATCTGGTGTGCAGGTGAAGCTGAAGGTAAGGTGACTGGTTGGAGGACAGGTGATGTTGGAGATTGGACTACAGGTGAGATGAAATGTGTGGTGCATGACTGTTGAGTTGTTGGGTGTGGTGTAGTCGTGTGTATGATGGGTGGCTGTTGTGTGGGTAAATGTGTTGTGGGAGTGGCTACAGGTGTAGGGGCCATGTCTGTGTGTGTAGTGGTAATGGGTGGCTGTTGAGTGACTGTATATGTTATGGTGGTATCTATGTGTTCTGTAAGTAAACATTGGGTGGGTGAGTGTGGTGTAGTGTTGTTGGATGTGTGTGTGATAGGTGGCTGTGGAGAGAGCAAGTGTGGTGCAGTGTTGTTGACCGTGTGTGAGACAGGTGACTGTTGGTGGAGTGAGTGCGGTGAAGTGTTTCTGAATGTGTGTGTGATAGGTGGCTGAGATGGTGGGGGTGGTGCCGTGTTGTTGGCTGTGTGAGGTGTGTGTAGTGTAGTGTTGTTGGTTGTATGTGGTGTGTGTGTGTGTGATGTGGTGTTATTGGCTGTGTGTTGTGTGTGTTGTGTAGTGTTGTCGGGTGTATGTGGTATGTGTGTGTGTGATGCAATATTGTTGGTTGTGTGAGGTGTGTGTAGTGTGGTGTTGTTGGCTGTATGTGGTGTGTGTGTGTGTGATGCCGTGTTGTTGGCTGTGTGTGGTGTGTGTTGTGTAGTGTTGTTGGGCGTATGTGGCGTGTGTGTGTGTGATGGTGATGCAGTGTTGTTGGATATGTGTGGTGTGTGTTGTGTAGTGTTGTTGGGCGTATGTGGCGTGTGTGTGTGTGATGCAGTGTTGTTGGCTATGTGTGGTGTGTTTTGTGTAGTATTGTTGGCTGTATGTGATGTGTATGTGTGTGATGGTGATGTAGTGTTGTTGGCTGTGTGTGGTGTGTGTTGTGTAGTATTGTTGGCTGTATGTGGTGTGTATGTATGTGATGGTGATGCAGTGTTGTTGGCTGTGTGTGGTGTGTGTTGAGTAGTAGTGTTGGCTGTACGTGGTGTGTATGTGTGTGGTGGTGATGCAGTGTTGTTGGCTGTGTGTGGTGTGTGTTGTGTAGTATTGTTGGCTGTATGTGGTGTGTGTGTGTGTGCTGGTGATGCAGTATTGTTGGCTGTGTGTGGTATGTGTTGTGTAGTATTGTTGGCTGTATGTGGTGTGTGTGTGTGTGCTGGTGATGCAGTGTTGTTGGCTGTGTGTGGTGTGTGCTGTGTAGTGTTGTTGGCTGCATGTGGTGTGTGTGTGTGTGGTGCAGTGTTGTTGATTATGTGTGGTGTGTGTTGCGTAGTGTTGTTGGCTGTATGTGGTGTGTGTAGTGTAGTGTTGTTAGTTATGTGTGTTGTAGTTTGCTGCTGAAGGAATGACTGTGGTGTGTGTGGTGTGGTGTCACTAGCTGTGTGTATTGTAGATGATTGTTGAAGGGAGGACTGTGTTGTGTGTGGAGTGTGTGTTCTGGGTTGTCGTTGAGGAAGTGACTGTAGTGGGTGTGATGGAAGGTGGGCTGTATGTGTGATAGGTGGTTGAGATGTAGGTGCCTGTGCTGTAATAGTATGTGTGGAGATGCTGGATGACTGTTGGCTAGGTGTCTGTGATTTAAGTGTGTCTGCATATGTCTTGCGTGGCCGTTGGGTGAATGTGTGTGCTGCAGGGATGGTTGTGTGTGCAGTAGTGGTAGTAGTAGTGAGTGGCTGATGTACAGATGGATCTGTTGTGGGAGTGCCTATGTGTGTAGTGGCTGGCTGTTGAGTGGGTGACTGCGGTGTTGGAGTGGTCCTGTGTGACTGCCCGTGCTGTGTGACTGAGGGGAGTTGTAGAAGTGTCTCTACTGTTGCAATGGTTGTCTGTGTGAGTCTGTGTGTGTACCTCTTCTGTGCCCACCCCATGGCTATGTGCAATGCAGTGGTGTTGAGTGTGGGTGCTGTGGGGATGAGTGTCTGGATGGTAGTGTTGTAGTGTGTCTGTAAAATGCCCAGGTTATTATTCATCCATAGTGTAGTGTTGTCTGCAACTAAAAGTGTGGTGTGTTCAGTAGGTGAAGAAGGCCTGATAAAAGAAGTGAGTTTCCCCACCTGCCTCATCATGCCTCTCGGGTGAGTCTTTGTTAAAATGGCGGCATTCATGATCTCACCATGGTGGACTGCCTGTATTATTTTAAAATACAATTTTGCTGCTTGCCTGGTGGCCTCATCCGGTGCCTGACCCGTGGGCAGAGTGTTGTATGTGTTGTGTGTGTAAGTGTTGTGTGTGTGCGTGTCTGCATGGGTGTTGTGTGTTTGAGTATTGTGTGGCTGCGCATTGGGTGGATGCATTCGTTGTGGATAAGTGTTGTAGGCCTGGGTGTTGTGTGACTGAATGTTATGTGATGCAGTGTGATGTGGATGAGGATTACGGGGTTGAGTGTTGTCTGGTAGGGTGTTGTGTGCTGGAGTGTGATATGTGTGAGTGTTGTGGCCCTGGGTGTTGTATGTCTGAGTGTGGCGTGGTTGAATGTGTTGTACATGAGTGTTGTGTGGGTGAATGTTGTGTGCATGGATGTTATGTGGATGAATGTTACGGTATTGTGTCTGGATGTAAGGATATGGTGTTCTATTGTATGTGTGTGGTGTTCTAAGTGGTGGATGGATCTGTGGGTGAGTAATGTGTGAATGGAGGCTATGTGCAGCATTATTGTGTGAATAGGTCTTGTGTGAATGAATGTTATAGTGTTGTGTCTGAGTGGCAGGGTATGATGTTCTATTGTAGGTGTGTGGTGTTCTAAATGGTGGGTGACTCTGTAAATGTAAAAGTGATGGCAAACCTAACAAAGATGGCCTAGCTACACTGTTAAAACCGCTAACTAAACTGCTGGTGTGTTCTCCTGTCTTAAAACGCACCGCCGGCCTACCTCCCTGAGGGTACATATTTAAAAATCAGAGTGGGGTAATCTGGACAGCTGTGGTGTTTGTTAAAAGCTGCCCAGACAGGGCCCTTACCGCCTAGTTTTTGGTGTTTCCAGCTGCCAGGGCGTTGGTGGTGGGTTTCCCAGGTCCGGTCCGTCTCCTCCTCTTCACCTCTCCAGGCTCAGGACACAGTGTTCAAGATTCCAGTGGAAATAGTAAAAATTTGTGTTCCTGGTGTAGGTAAAAAAGGCCCGGGCCTGTAGATGGATATTAAAAAGAGAAAAAGCAATCCTGGGAAACCTTTGCTGCAGAGAGTCTAAAAAGAGCCCTCCCCAAACTGATTTTAAAATTGTAACTTTATTAAACTTTAAAATCAAATTATCAATATCCAAACTCAAGGAGATAAAACCAATTGTGCATAAAAAGATAAAACCCGACGTTTCGCAGTAATTTCTGCTTCATCAGGGGAGATAGGCTCCCAGGAGAACACACCAGCTTTTATGAACTAGCACCCTCGGGAGAGGGGCACGCCCCTCTCCCAAGGGTGCACCTAATTGGCCCTATCTGATTGGATGATACATTGTCCCTAAGCTATCCCTATGCTATGCCTAATTTCTAACTGGTTCTCTAAGCTAACTGGTTTCTGTGATTGGTTCATTTGAATTGTGTGATGTCATGGAGAGATGGATATGGGTAGGTCCTGGTATATTTCCATTCCTTTTATAAAAGATTGCCAGAGGTTTGTGCAGAGGTGGAAATTTTCAGTTGTGTGTGTGTCATGTGCAATGCATTATGGGTGATGTAGTCTGTGAAAATATGGGGATGTGGACCCAAACCAAATAAATACAACTGTAGCTCAAAAAACATATATATGGGTGTGCTGTGAATATTGGGTACCTCATGGAAAATGTGTTCTATAAAAGGGTGCTATTAAAATCCAATAAAATCCAAGTTGTAACAATAAAACCAATTGTGTTATGTGTCCCTGAGAAGGTAATGTAAGTGTAAATGTAACTAAAATAACTTATATTGTATTGTAGATGGGTGCGTAGTGTCCTGTCCGGTGGATCACGGAAGATGTCTTGTGTATGCTGATGGAGATATGGTAAGTATACTGTATGTTAATGTATATATGTGGGAGTCAAAATGTATTGCAGATCTTAAAAATAGGTTGTGTGTTGATATTGTTTCATGATCATGGGCATGATGAGACAGGTCTAAAAGATTAAAATAAAATAAATATGATAAAACATTGGGGGAAACTGCACAACTAGACTATAAAGCTTAAAATTGTACAGTCATCTAGTTTCTCTTTTTTCCTTTTTTAGGTGTAGGTAAATACTTCAGCCACTAGATGTCACCATTCTGCCCCCTCTTTATTGGTAAGTCTATTTGTACAAATGTGCTAGATATGGTATATAAAGTGTAGTGTTCTAGTATATGATGAGTGTACTGTATATATTGCTGATATGATAGATGGGTGTATCTGGTGTGTACAAATGTAGGTATGTGAGTGCCAGTGTGTTGGTGTTAGGGTCATAATGTTGTATGAGGTATGTAGAGTATTCTATCCTGTCTCACTTATGTGGTGCCTTATGTCTGGGGTGTGTCTGCGTGCTGCTGAATGGAAAAAGTTTACTCTGTGGGGTTGAAGAGTCACATATACAACAATTTCAAAAGCACACAGTCCAACAACACATCACAACCATCATAATGCTTTTCTCTTGGCTGTTATGGATCCTAAGGGTTTATTGCTGTTGTAATGAAAATATTATCTAAGGCACAGGTGGGCCACCCCGGGGCCTTAACTGTAGTTGTTGTGGTTGTTGTTTTGCTCTCAGTGGATCCCAACCTGGTGGCCAGCGGACAGCGGGTACTTCTTGTGTATTGTGGTGAGAGGTGAGTGTAAATACAGAACTAAGGCTAAACAACAGAAATAATGGCTCTGGCAGGGTTAGGTTTGGGTTAGGGTGGGGTTAAAAAGAAAAACTGGATGGTCTTAAAAAGCGCGGGCCTATCATTTCTGTGTTTAAAAAATATATATAACAAAGGACAGGAGGGAAAACAGAAATACAAAAAAATGTGTTGTGAAATAATGTGTGTGTTTTCTTTTACAGGTGCTGTGTGGTGGTGGCTGAGTGGATGGTGCTGAGGATTGGAGGACCAAGGTAGGTGTTGTTGAATTTGTTCTTTAGTGTGTAGATCTATGTGCCAGTATGTAAGTGTGTGCGTGTGTATGGATATATAGTCAGGTAAGTTATGTGTGTGTATATTACTTTAGGTCATGTATGCGTAAGAATATGTATGAATGTGTACATGTATATGTTCCAAAGTGTTGTGAAGTAATGTGTTTGTTCTTTTACAGATGCTGTGTGACGATGGATGAGTGGATGGTGCTGATCAAGGTAAGTGTTAATTTATTTATTGAGTGAAGCAGGTCTTGTATGAGATGAAGAGTGTTATGTTTTTTCATTCAGTCCCAGGGGTGTAATTGTGTTTAACTGTGTGATCCATTTTCTTTCGGCGTGTTTCCGCTGTCCACTGGACCACCCGGACCCCGACTCCACACCAGATATGATGAGGTGAGTGACGGGGTGCTCCTGGAAGTGTGTGACGAGTGTTGTTTGTAGGTGTGCCCGTGAGATGTTGTATAGGTGTTGTTTGAGCCTAGTGTCTATTGATGAACCGGTTTCTCCTATGTAGTGTTTGTGACAGAGGGTGCAGGTGATGATGTATACTGCATTGGAGGTTTGTAAGGTGAGGTTGTCCGGGACTGGAGCTGATGTGTGACTGTGAGGGTTTGTAATGAATTTTCTGTACTTATAATGAAGTGTATGAGGTTTGGCTGCTGGAGAGGGCATGGTGCTGAATTTGGTGTGTATGAGTATGTCCTTTAAGCTTTTATTTTTTCTGTATGCTGAAATGATCTTGTAGGGTTTTAGTGCGGGGTATGTGCGTTGAGCCGTGGTGAAGTTGTGTTTGAATGCATGTTGTAGGGGTCGAGTTTTATGTGAAAATGTGGTGACTAGGGGAATGATTATTAACGGGTCCGTGACGGTGTCTGAGGTGAACGGTGTGCCGGTGTTGATTGTGGGTGGTGGGGCCGGGGGGGTGAAAACAGAATCCTGATTTTTAAAGGGAGGGTTGGGTTTAGGCCTAGGGTTAAAGGGAGGGGTGGGGTTACAGGGAGGGTTGGGGTTGGGTATGGGGTCGGAGGGACTTTTAAAGGGAGGGTTGGCTTTAGGCCTAGGGTTAAAGGGAGGGGTGGGGTTACAGGGAGGGTTTGGGTTGGGCGTGGGGTCCGAGGGGTTGGGGTTAGGATGAGGGACCAGGCTGGGTGTAGTTCTTGGGGTGGGCAGAGTGGGGTTAAAGGGCGGGTTGAAGGGAGTTAGGGTTAGGGTTAGGGTTAGGGTTAGGGTTAGGGTTAGGGTTAGGGTTAGGGTTAGGGTTAGGGTTAGGGTTAGGGTTAGGTTTGACGTCTGAAAATCCCCCGAGCCCAGTAGTTCGGTACTTCGACCCACTTAGGCTCAGGACTGAGGCACACGCTATGCCAATGCTGAGTCATCCACCACATCCGAACAGGGGCTAGGCCCCTCTAGGAACCCCGAGGGGAACCCAGGCCGGGTAACCCCTGAAGTGCTCGCCACCCGACACAAGGTGAGTGAGGAGCACCCAGAGGGACAGTAATATATAAACATACAGTAAGAAACAATGCATAATATATAAGTATAGGTCGAGCACATGGATAGCCGTCTCCGTATCCACTTGACATGTTCAGGTAGCAGGGTCAATGCGGAAGCATGCTCAGGGTCAGAAAGGCCCCTTGTAGTTAGTAGAAGTTAATATCTGGAGGGTCTCTGTCCACCTGGGGACAAAGTAAACACCATCAGAGTATATAAAAGTCATAAATTGTTTGAAACCGAGTTATTATTCCAACTATGGTATTGATCCTTAGAGTCCCGATCCCAAAGGGGTCAAGGTACACATCCTCAGATTATAAATCAGGTTTGATGTCTGATGATCCCTCGAGCCCAGCAGTTTCGTGCTTCGACCCGCTTAGACGTGAACTCTCACTGGTTGGGGTTAGAAAAAATGACTCAGTGAGGTGGCCCAGTGATCAGAGATAAACCCACTGGGGGGAAGCAACGGTCAAGTTTTAAGCGTAGACCCCCCCCAGGTTGGGGTTAGGATAAGTGACAGGGGGGCTATCCCACCCCATTAAGTCACGGTAGGTTAGTCGTCCGGTTAAGTTTTAGGCGTAGGCCCTCCCAGGTTGGGGTTAGGATAAGTGACAGGGGGGTTATCCTACCCCCTTAAAGTCACAGTAGGTAAGCCTTCCGGTTAAGTTTTAGGCGTAGACCCTCCCAGGTTGGGGTTAGGGTAAGTGACAGGGGGGCTATCTCACCCCATTAAGTCACAGCAGGTCAGTCGTCTGGTTAAGTTTTAGGCGTAGACCCTCCCAGGTTGGGGTTAGGATAAGTGACAGGAGGGCTATCCTGGCCCATTAAGTCACAGTAGGTCAGCTTTACGGTTAAGTTTAGGCGTAGACCCTCCCAGGTTGGGGTTAGGATAGGTGACAGGGGGGCTATTCCACCCCATTAAATCACAGTAGGTCAGCCTATGGGATGGTGACGGTTGGGTTGAGGTACGCGGAGGAGGGCAAGAAAGGGAGAAATATGCAGGCGTCTAGGGGGAGTACCCGAGGAACGCAGGAGGGATAGATAGAAATTAAATAAAGGGCCTGTGTGGACATATGAGGTGCAACTGAGTGTGTGAGTGCGTGTCCTACCTTGACCGGGCAGCTAACTAAATCTGAAAAGCTAAAAAAGGTTCTACCTGGAAAGTTAAGAATCTATACCGATCCCGGGTGCAGATGTGGGGAGGACCCCAAGGAAATGCAGGGCTGTGGAAGGAAGGGGTTAATAAACAAGATACATGAGTGTCATAGCCCTGTCCTCACTGCACATGAGTGCGATGAAGATAAAGCCATGCAGACAATAGTGGTGGGAGTGGGGTGAGAGAGATATAGAGAGAGGCGCTCCTGTTAGAGCAAATAAAAGTTGTAGTCAAAAACGCAGGACTCCATTCCCTGGGCGGTGCCTCCTGCCGGGCCCATGCCAGAAATTAAGCAGGGATATACGGGGTCCTAACTGGCCACGACCGGTTTCGTCCTCTCCCAGGACTCGTCAGGTGACGGAAATAAAACATGAGCAGGAACCAGGGCCATCCTAGGCTACGGACTGACAGGGGACCTCGAGGCTACACCAAAGAAGGAGGATGGTGGTCACCCCGGTGCCCTCCTGGCAGCCCACCAGAAGCGGTATTCAGAATTATTGTCTAGGGAAAAGAGTAGAGAGGGAGAGAGAGAGGGGGAGGGCGCGTGTGTGTGCGAGGCATGTGTGTACACTCAGGGTGGTGAACAAGCTAAGTGGGAGGAGAAGATCTGTAAAAGAAGAAGCATGGGTTAGGATTAGTGAAAGGGGGTCCAGAAAAACCTGTGGAAGGAGGGGGGGGGGGGGGGGGTTTGTCTTTATGTGTGAGTGCTTAATGCACAGAGAAGCCTAAAATATGTGTGTGTGCCTAGAGAAGGAGAGAGAGGGGAACAGACCAGTAGAGAATAGTAGAGAGAGACAGAATGTGTGTGTGAGTGTGTGAGAGTATGTGTGTGAGCAAAGCCTGAGATTATGTGTGTGTGCTTATGCACAGAAAGGAACGTGTGAGCATGGAATGGGAGGGGGAGGAGGGAGAGGGAAGAAAAGAGAAAGTACATTATATTCATGCATACATATACACAGACATGCAGTACAAGCATGCACACACACTATCAGCAGTTCATGCAAACGCGTGGGGTATGAGTATGAGGTGGTAGGCCCAAGTTATTAATAAATGCACCCTATTAAATCAATCAACCAAACTAGACTAGAAAGAAAAACTTACATATGGCCCCAGAAGATGGAGAAGTGAAGGTGAGATGGGAGATCCTAAGATGGATGCTTGCAGCGCGTGGTAGCAGCAGGTGCGTTCATGGGCAAAAAACAAGTGGGCTAGTTAGCAACAGGTCCGCTAGCACGCATGCGTTCACAGCATGGTACTGAATATGGCACAAAACAAGCTAATAATTCGATAAAAAACTAGATAAACAATTTATGAACGGCAAAAGCAAGTTAGAAAAATTATTGAGGGGTGGGAAATGGTCTTACGATCACGCAGCTCCGGTCGGCAGTCACAGTCTCAAACGAACACACAGGCTTATTAATACCGGAGTATTAGTGACGGCGAAGAAAAAAGTTTTTGGAGAGAGGACGTCAAGGGGCGGGATCTCCAAATCATGTCACTTGCCATTGGAGTGTAAGGTCCGTGATTGACGTGGCGAACCGGGACGTGCAGCCAAGTCCAATGTAAACAAACACTGCAAAACTAGCAACGCCGTTCGGTAGCAGAAAACGGAGACTTGGAGATGAGAAAAAATTCCAAACCAAGAGGCAGTAGAGTGGTACAATCCTCAGAGTGTAGGGGAAAAACGAATCACGTTTTACACAGGTGTAGAACCGGTCTGCACTGCTACGTTATGTGAAAAATAGCTGCCGCAGAAGAACGACCTGCTGCGGTGACGTCACTGAGAGGAAATCCCAGGGAAGCCCCTGCGCGTCCGTGGTCTCTACAACAGGGTGTAGGTACAGGCGAAAAAAATATTATGTTGAGCAGCAATAAGGGACTGGACTACACATTAGCAGTAAACAGTAAACCAATATTATCCCTATTAATATAATATAATATATTATATAATAAACCCTTAGAATAAAAGGCAAAACCAGAACGTTCCAAGGTAAAATTAGGACTCCAAGATAATCTAAGGATGGCCAAAGTATCTAAAAAACAGTGGCAAAAACGTGATAAAAGCAGCTCTCAGACTAAGAATCACCATAGAGGTCACGACCAACATAATCCAGAGGCCTAGAGCCAGCCGTCTCACAGAGAAACCACGTCACACAAGCACATCCCTACTCTGGACAGCAACACAACTCAGACCACCAGAGTCCGCAAAGTGGTCGAGGTCACATCCGATATTCCCCAATCATCAATGCAGACCATGGTGCCTAATCCATGCCCTGACAGATGACAGCCGGTAGGCAAGACACCAGGGTCACATCCGATATACCTGATGTCAACAGCCACCCCAGGCAGTCACCCAAGGCCAAAACCCCATGACAGGGCCCAAGACCAAGATCACCGCTGAGGGTGAAACGCCCCGCAGTGAGTCCAAGTGGTCCAGAGATTATGGTATTAGCCAGTGAACAAGATACTCATCAAGACACCGGCCTAGGCCTCAATGGACAGAACAGTCTAGATTCCTAGAGTAGAGAGTAGACCTAAATCCATATGTGTGTGAAAAAATGTGGTCCAGTCTATATGGTGATCTCCAGCGTAATCCCTCCAGGAAGATGACCACAAAAGGTGGTGTGTATACACAAAGTAGGCGTCAAGGCGCCACTCCACAGGTAACCTAATGGCATAGCCACAGGTAAAAACAGCTCTGTGGGTAGATGTCACCTGGTCACAACTTCTGTAGCCGTACAGGGATGTGTATTTGGAGAGTACAGGCCGTGGCATACACTTTTTCTTGGTCTCCAGTGTAATCCCTCCAGGAAGATGACCACATAGAGTGGTGTGTAAACACAAAATAGGCGTGAGGGCGCCACTCCACAGGAAACCTAATGGCACAGCCACAGGTAAAATCACCTCTGTGGGTAGATGTCACCTGGTCACAACCTCTGCAGTTGTACAGGGATGTGTATTGTGAGAATACAGGCCGTAGCGTCCACTTCATTCTTCTCCACATGTGGTGAGGGGGGTGACGCGGTGGGGGCTCCATCGTCACGTGTGGGAGTGAGGGAATGTATAAAAGGAACATCCCCAGGTGGCCAACACACGGTGATAGCCCTTAGTACCGGTCCAGGCCTCAGTGTCCGTGGATGTGAATCCAAATAAGGAGAGCAAAAACTAGAAATACGTAGGCTATTAGATGTGAATAAACTCTGAGTAGTGGCTTCCGCATGCTAGGTTGACTTGCTGCTGTTGAGCCATGTCCTCTGACTATGCCATTGGGCGTCAGGAGGCTCCCGGTGGGTGATTGGCCGAGGAGGCCAGCTGAACCAGGAGCCGAGCGTCATGCAACACCACCTAGGTCCATTCATGGTAGTAAGATAAGGATAGGAGGCTGCTTAAGGGGAATCGGGCTAAAGGCTAGAGGGAAAATATCCCGCTAATCAAAGGCCACCGGCTGTGGCAGGCTGAGTAGGAAGGTCTACCATTCCACGGACAGTCTGATGGGGGCCATTCTGGCTCCATACTAAATCCACACCCCCTAAGCGGTCCCCCCACTGTGCGAGCTGGTAAGGTCAATTAGTCGAAGCCCCAGCCAACACATCCACGGTCTTCTAGGTGAGAATGTTGTGAATGCAGGGGACATTAGGGACAGTTTGTATTGTGGACCCAGGTCTGGAGGAGAAGTCCAGACGCGCGTACGCGATCAATGGAGGTCTTTAAATCCAAAACAAGTGTATTGTATCTTCTCCCAGAAGGCTCCACATCAGATTTATTTGTGTCTAACAGGCGATACCATCCAGATCAGGTAGAGAATGGGGGGTCCCAGTCAGAGCACCTAAGTGTATCCAGGGGAGGCGAACCCTGATAGAGGTGACGGTGTCCGGGTACTCAAAAAACCAAACTAAACACAGGGAGAGGGATCACACTCCATGATGTGAGAGAGCCCCAAGTCCCAACTAGCGTGTGGGTGTCCCCACTAAACCTGGTTGCAGGGAGGGACACCAGAGAGACGGAGATGATAGGCCTCGGGTTGAAGGTAACTGACTAGAGTGCCCACCAGGAGTAGAGCGCCCCAGTGAAGGGGGGCTCGGCTAACCTAGGGGCTTATATAAGTAGGAACCAGGTACGGGAGCCTCAAAAGCGTGAGCAAAGTGCTGAACTAACCCGAACCACTGGATTTCTAATATGAGGTCAGGTTAGGCTAACAATGCTAAGTAGGGTTAAGCTAACAAAACCAATCTAATCGACGTGAACCGTGTGGACAAACGCTAAGCGGCAGAAATTGAGGGGCTAGGCTAACAAAGCTAGGTTAGGCTAACAATGCTAAGCTAGGCTAAGCTAACAAAAACCATCCAATTTGGTCAAAAACCGATATAGACCATGTCTAACATGCAAATTAGTGAGTTGGGTAAAGGCTAACAATGCTAAGCTAGGCTAAGTTAACAAAAACCGTCTAGATTGGTCAAAAAACGATATAGATCATAACTAACATGCAAACTAGCGAATTGGGTAAAGGCTAATAATGCTAAGCTAGGCTAAGCTAGGTTATGCTAAGCTAACAAAAACGTCTAAGTAAGCAAAAAACGTGTGGGTCATGTTAAACCTACCGAATAACGCGTCGGGCTAGGCTAACAATGCTAAGCTAAGCATGCTAAACGGCGTGAGATGGACCCAAAATGCGACGTTCTGATACATAACCTGGGTTCCTCGTGAAAAAGAGCGAAGGCCCGCCCGGTAGGTCTCTAGTCACACCGCGAGAATCAGGAGAAGCAATGTACATGGCTGCGAGTTTTAATCACATGCGGGTACATCATATAAAACCAGTACCCTCGCCACATCAACCCAGTGTGCGGCCGGTCTCATCTCCAAAAAATGTTTCCCAACGGAAGTCTCAGCACATCTAGTTCCATGTCTCTGACTGGAGATCTGCCATGCACAAATTAGAGGGGCATATCCCCGTGCCCAGCTAGGAGGTGTTGCATGAAAGGGTTGGATCGCTAGTGGAGGGAGACGGTGCGAACAAGTTAGTGGTCCCAATATAACAGGCAGGTAAATTGGTGGCATCCTGATGTGGATTCAGATCACAGCCTTGTATGCTCCGGCGGGTTAGGTTTGACGTCTGAAAATCCCCCGAGCCCAGTAGTTCGGTACTTCGACCCACTTAGGCTCAGGACTGAGGCACACGCTATGCCAATGCTGAGTCATCCACCACATCCGAACAGGGGCTAGGCCCCTCTAGGAACCCCGAGGGGAACCCAGGCCGGGTAACCCCTGAAGTGCTCGCCACCCGACACAAGGTGAGTGAGGAGCACCCAGAGGGACAGTAATATATAAACATACAGTAAGAAACAATGCATAATATATAAGTATAGGTCGAGCACATGGATAGCCGTCTCCGTATCCACTTGACATGTTCAGGTAGCAGGGTCAATGCGGAAGCATGCTCAGGGTCAGAAAGGCCCCTTGTAGTTAGTAGAAGTTAATATCTGGAGGGTCTCTGTCCACCTGGGGACAAAGTAAACACCATCAGAGTATATAAAAGTCATAAATTGTTTGAAACCGAGTTATTATTCCAACTATGGTATTGATCCTTAGAGTCCCGATCCCAAAGGGGTCAAGGTACACATCCTCAGATTATAAATCAGGTTTGATGTCTGATGATCCCTCGAGCCCAGCAGTTTCGTGCTTCGACCCGCTTAGGCGTGAACTCTCACTGGTTGGGGTTAGAAAAAATGACTCAGTGAGGTGGCCCAGTGATCAGAGATAAACCCACTGGGGGGAAGCAACGGTCAAGTTTTAAGCGTAGACCCCCCCCAGGTTGGGGTTAGGATAAGTGACAGGGGGGCTATCCCACCCCATTAAGTCACGGTAGGTTAGTCGTCCGGTTAAGTTTTAGGCGTAGGCCCTCCCAGGTTGGGGTTAGGATAAGTGACAGGGGGGTTATCCTACCCCCTTAAAGTCACAGTAGGTAAGCCTTCCGGTTAAGTTTTAGGCGTAGACCCTCCCAGGTTGGGGTTAGGGTAAGTGACAGGGGGGCTATCTCACCCCATTAAGTCACAGCAGGTCAGTCGTCTGGTTAAGTTTTAGGCGTAGACCCTCCCAGGTTGGGGTTAGGATAAGTGACAGGAGGGCTATCCTGGCCCATTAAGTCACAGTAGGTCAGCTTTACGGTTAAGTTTAGGCGTAGACCCTCCCAGGTTGGGGTTAGGATAGGTGACAGGGGGGCTATTCCACCCCATTAAATCACAGTAGGTCAGCCTATGGGATGGTGACGGTTGGGTTGAGGTACGCGGAGGAGGGCAAGAAAGGGAGAAATATGCAGGCGTCTAGGGGGAGTACCCGAGGAACGCAGGAGGGATAGATAGAAATTAAATAAAGGGCCTGTGTGGACATATGAGGTGCAACTGAGTGTGTGAGTGCGTGTCCTACCTTGACCGGGCAGCTAACTAAATCTGAAAAGCTAAAAAAGGTTCTACCTGGAAAGTTAAGAATCTATACCGATCCCGGGTGCAGATGTGGGGAGGACCCCAAGGAAATGCAGGGCTGTGGAAGGAAGGGGTTAATAAACAAGATACATGAGTGTCATAGCCCTGTCCTCACTGCACATGAGTGCGATGAAGATAAAGCCATGCAGACAATAGTGGTGGGAGTGGGGTGAGAGAGATATAGAGAGAGGCGCTCCTGTTAGAGCAAATAAAAGTTGTAGTCAAAAACGCAGGACTCCATTCCCTGGGCGGTGCCTCCTGCCGGGCCCATGCCAGAAATTAAGCAGGGATATACGGGGTCCTAACTGGCCACGACCGGTTTCGTCCTCTCCCAGGACTCGTCAGGTGACGGAAATAAAACATGAGCAGGAACCAGGGCCATCCTAGGCTACGGACTGACAGGGGACCTCGAGGCTACACCAAAGAAGGAGGATGGTGGTCACCCCGGTGCCCTCCTGGCAGCCCACCAGAAGCGGTATTCAGAATTATTGTCTAGGGAAAAGAGTAGAGAGGGAGAGAGAGAGGGGGAGGGCGCGTGTGTGTGCGAGGCATGTGTGTACACTCAGGGTGGTGAACAAGCTAAGTGGGAGGAGAAGATCTGTAAAAGAAGAAGCATGGGTTAGGATTAGTGAAAGGGGGTCCAGAAAAACCTGTGGAAGGAGGGGGGGGGGGGGGGGGTTTGTCTTTATGTGTGAGTGCTTAATGCACAGAGAAGCCTAAAATATGTGTGTGTGCCTAGAGAAGGAGAGAGAGGGGAACAGACCAGTAGAGAATAGTAGAGAGAGACAGAATGTGTGTGTGAGTGTGTGAGAGTATGTGTGTGAGCAAAGCCTGAGATTATGTGTGTGTGCTTATGCACAGAAAGGAACGTGTGAGCATGGAATGGGAGGGGGAGGAGGGAGAGGGAAGAAAAGAGAAAGTACATTATATTCATGCATACATATACACAGACATGCAGTACAAGCATGCACACACACTATCAGCAGTTCATGCAAACGCGTGGGGTATGAGTATGAGGTGGTAGGCCCAAGTTATTAATAAATGCACCCTATTAAATCAATCAACCAAACTAGACTAGAAAGAAAAACTTACATATGGCCCCAGAAGATGGAGAAGTGAAGGTGAGATGGGAGATCCTAAGATGGATGCTTGCAGCGCGTGGTAGCAGCAGGTGCGTTCATGGGCAAAAAACAAGTGGGCTAGTTAGCAACAGGTCCGCTAGCACGCATGCGTTCACAGCATGGTACTGAATATGGCACAAAACAAGCTAATAATTCGATAAAAAACTAGATAAACAATTTATGAACGGCAAAAGCAAGTTAGAAAAATTATTGAGGGGTGGGAAATGGTCTTACGATCACGCAGCTCCGGTCGGCAGTCACAGTCTCAAACGAACACACAGGCTTATTAATACCGGAGTATTAGTGACGGCGAAGAAAAAAGTTTTTGGAGAGAGGACGTCAAGGGGCGGGATCTCCAAATCATGTCACTTGCCATTGGAGTGTAAGGTCCGTGATTGACGTGGCGAACCGGGACGTGCAGCCAAGTCCAATGTAAACAAACACTGCAAAACTAGCAACGCCGTTCGGTAGCAGAAAACGGAGACTTGGAGATGAGAAAAAATTCCAAACCAAGAGGCAGTAGAGTGGTACAATCCTCAGAGTGTAGGGGAAAAACGAATCACGTTTTACACAGGTGTAGAACCGGTCTGCACTGCTACGTTATGTGAAAAATAGCTGCCGCAGAAGAACGACCTGCTGCGGTGACGTCACTGAGAGGAAATCCCAGGGAAGCCCCTGCGCGTCCGTGGTCTCTACAACAGGGTGTAGGTACAGGCGAAAAAAATATTATGTTGAGCAGCAATAAGGGACTGGACTACACATTAGCAGTAAACAGTAAACCAATATTATCCCTATTAATATAATATAATATATTATATAATAAACCCTTAGAATAAAAGGCAAAACCAGAACGTTCCAAGGTAAAATTAGGACTCCAAGATAATCTAAGGATGGCCAAAGTATCTAAAAAACAGTGGCAAAAACGTGATAAAAGCAGCTCTCAGACTAAGAATCACCATAGAGGTCACGACCAACATAATCCAGAGGCCTAGAGCCAGCCGTCTCACAGAGAAACCACGTCACACAAGCACATCCCTACTCTGGACAGCAACACAACTCAGACCACCAGAGTCCGCAAAGTGGTCGAGGTCACATCCGATATTCCCCAATCATCAATGCAGACCATGGTGCCTAATCCATGCCCTGACAGATGACAGCCGGTAGGCAAGACACCAGGGTCACATCCGATATACCTGATGTCAACAGCCACCCCAGGCAGTCACCCAAGGCCAAAACCCCATGACAGGGCCCAAGACCAAGATCACCGCTGAGGGTGAAACGCCCCGCAGTGAGTCCAAGTGGTCCAGAGATTATGGTATTAGCCAGTGAACAAGATACTCATCAAGACACCGGCCTAGGCCTCAATGGACAGAACAGTCTAGATTCCTAGAGTAGAGAGTAGACCTAAATCCATATGTGTGTGAAAAAATGTGGTCCAGTCTATATGGTGATCTCCAGCGTAATCCCTCCAGGAAGATGACCACAAAAGGTGGTGTGTATACACAAAGTAGGCGTCAAGGCGCCACTCCACAGGTAACCTAATGGCATAGCCACAGGTAAAAACAGCTCTGTGGGTAGATGTCACCTGGTCACAACTTCTGTAGCCGTACAGGGATGTGTATTTGGAGAGTACAGGCCGTGGCATACACTTTTTCTTGGTCTCCAGTGTAATCCCTCCAGGAAGATGACCACATAGAGTGGTGTGTAAACACAAAATAGGCGTGAGGGCGCCACTCCACAGGAAACCTAATGGCACAGCCACAGGTAAAATCACCTCTGTGGGTAGATGTCACCTGGTCACAACCTCTGCAGTTGTACAGGGATGTGTATTGTGAGAATACAGGCCGTAGCGTCCACTTCATTCTTCTCCACATGTGGTGAGGGGGGTGACGCGGTGGGGGCTCCATCGTCACGTGTGGGAGTGAGGGAATGTATAAAAGGAACATCCCCAGGTGGCCAACACACGGTGATAGCCCTTAGTACCGGTCCAGGCCTCAGTGTCCGTGGATGTGAATCCAAATAAGGAGAGCAAAAACTAGAAATACGTAGGCTATTAGATGTGAATAAACTCTGAGTAGTGGCTTCCGCATGCTAGGTTGACTTGCTGCTGTTGAGCCATGTCCTCTGACTATGCCATTGGGCGTCAGGAGGCTCCCGGTGGGTGATTGGCCGAGGAGGCCAGCTGAACCAGGAGCCGAGCGTCATGCAACACCACCTAGGTCCATTCATGGTAGTAAGATAAGGATAGGAGGCTGCTTAAGGGGAATCGGGCTAAAGGCTAGAGGGAAAATATCCCGCTAATCAAAGGCCACCGGCTGTGGCAGGCTGAGTAGGAAGGTCTACCATTCCACGGACAGTCTGATGGGGGCCATTCTGGCTCCATACTAAATCCACACCCCCTAAGCGGTCCCCCCACTGTGCGAGCTGGTAAGGTCAATTAGTCGAAGCCCCAGCCAACACATCCACGGTCTTCTAGGTGAGAATGTTGTGAATGCAGGGGACATTAGGGACAGTTTGTATTGTGGACCCAGGTCTGGAGGAGAAGTCCAGACGCGCGTACGCGATCAATGGAGGTCTTTAAATCCAAAACAAGTGTATTGTATCTTCTCCCAGAAGGCTCCACATCAGATTTATTTGTGTCTAACAGGCGATACCATCCAGATCAGGTAGAGAATGGGGGGTCCCAGTCAGAGCACCTAAGTGTATCCAGGGGAGGCGAACCCTGATAGAGGTGACGGTGTCCGGGTACTCAAAAAACCAAACTAAACACAGGGAGAGGGATCACACTCCATGATGTGAGAGAGCCCCAAGTCCCAACTAGCGTGTGGGTGTCCCCACTAAACCTGGTTGCAGGGAGGGACACCAGAGAGACGGAGATGATAGGCCTCGGGTTGAAGGTAACTGACTAGAGTGCCCACCAGGAGTAGAGCGCCCCAGTGAAGGGGGGCTCGGCTAACCTAGGGGCTTATATAAGTAGGAACCAGGTACGGGAGCCTCAAAAGCGTGAGCAAAGTGCTGAACTAACCCGAACCACTGGATTTCTAATATGAGGTCAGGTTAGGCTAACAATGCTAAGTAGGGTTAAGCTAACAAAACCAATCTAATCGACGTGAACCGTGTGGACAAACGCTAAGCGGCAGAAATTGAGGGGCTAGGCTAACAAAGCTAGGTTAGGCTAACAATGCTAAGCTAGGCTAAGCTAACAAAAACCATCCAATTTGGTCAAAAACCGATATAGACCATGTCTAACATGCAAATTAGTGAGTTGGGTAAAGGCTAACAATGCTAAGCTAGGCTAAGTTAACAAAAACCGTCTAGATTGGTCAAAAAACGATATAGATCATAACTAACATGCAAACTAGCGAATTGGGTAAAGGCTAATAATGCTAAGCTAGGCTAAGCTAGGTTATGCTAAGCTAACAAAAACGTCTAAGTAAGCAAAAAACGTGTGGGTCATGTTAAACCTACCGAATAACGCGTCGGGCTAGGCTAACAATGCTAAGCTAAGCATGCTAAACGGCGTGAGATGGACCCAAAATGCGACGTTCTGATACATAACCTGGGTTCCTCGTGAAAAAGAGCGAAGGCCCGCCCGGTAGGTCTCTAGTCACACCGCGAGAATCAGGAGAAGCAATGTACATGGCTGCGAGTTTTAATCACATGCGGGTACATCATATAAAACCAGTACCCTCGCCACATCAACCCAGTGTGCGGCCGGTCTCATCTCCAAAAAATGTTTCCCAACGGAAGTCTCAGCACATCTAGTTCCATGTCTCTGACTGGAGATCTGCCATGCACAAATTAGAGGGGCATATCCCCGTGCCCAGCTAGGAGGTGTTGCATGAAAGGGTTGGATCGCTAGTGGAGGGAGACGGTGCGAACAAGTTAGTGGTCCCAATATAACAGGCAGGTAAATTGGTGGCATCCTGATGTGGATTCAGATCACAGCCTTGTATGCTCCGGCGGGTTAGGTTTGACGTCTGAAAATCCCCCGAGCCCAGTAGTTCGGTACTTCGACCCACTTAGGCTCAGGACTGAGGCACACGCTATGCCAATGCTGAGTCATCCACCACATCCGAACAGGGGCTAGGCCCCTCTAGGAACCCCGAGGGGAACCCAGGCCGGGTAACCCCTGAAGTGCTCGCCACCCGACACAAGGTGAGTGAGGAGCACCCAGAGGGACAGTAATATATAAACATACAGTAAGAAACAATGCATAATATATAAGTATAGGTCGAGCACATGGATAGCCGTCTCCGTATCCACTTGACATGTTCAGGTAGCAGGGTCAATGCGGAAGCATGCTCAGGGTCAGAAAGGCCCCTTGTAGTTAGTAGAAGTTAATATCTGGAGGGTCTCTGTCCACCTGGGGACAAAGTAAACACCATCAGAGTATATAAAAGTCATAAATTGTTTGAAACCGAGTTATTATTCCAACTATGGTATTGATCCTTAGAGTCCCGATCCCAAAGGGGTCAAGGTACACATCCTCAGATTATAAATCAGGTTTGATGTCTGATGATCCCTCGAGCCCAGCAGTTTCGTGCTTCGACCCGCTTAGGCGTGAACTCTCACTGGTTGGGGTTAGAAAAAATGACTCAGTGAGGTGGCCCAGTGATCAGAGATAAACCCACTGGGGGGAAGCAACGGTCAAGTTTTAAGCGTAGACCCCCCCCAGGTTGGGGTTAGGATAAGTGACAGGGGGGCTATCCCACCCCATTAAGTCACGGTAGGTTAGTCGTCCGGTTAAGTTTTAGGCGTAGGCCCTCCCAGGTTGGGGTTAGGATAAGTGACAGGGGGGTTATCCTACCCCCTTAAAGTCACAGTAGGTAAGCCTTCCGGTTAAGTTTTAGGCGTAGACCCTCCCAGGTTGGGGTTAGGGTAAGTGACAGGGGGGCTATCTCACCCCATTAAGTCACAGCAGGTCAGTCGTCTGGTTAAGTTTTAGGCGTAGACCCTCCCAGGTTGGGGTTAGGATAAGTGACAGGAGGGCTATCCTGGCCCATTAAGTCACAGTAGGTCAGCTTTACGGTTAAGTTTAGGCGTAGACCCTCCCAGGTTGGGGTTAGGATAGGTGACAGGGGGGCTATTCCACCCCATTAAATCACAGTAGGTCAGCCTATGGGATGGTGACGGTTGGGTTGAGGTACGCGGAGGAGGGCAAGAAAGGGAGAAATATGCAGGCGTCTAGGGGGAGTACCCGAGGAACGCAGGAGGGATAGATAGAAATTAAATAAAGGGCCTGTGTGGACATATGAGGTGCAACTGAGTGTGTGAGTGCGTGTCCTACCTTGACCGGGCAGCTAACTAAATCTGAAAAGCTAAAAAAGGTTCTACCTGGAAAGTTAAGAATCTATACCGATCCCGGGTGCAGATGTGGGGAGGACCCCAAGGAAATGCAGGGCTGTGGAAGGAAGGGGTTAATAAACAAGATACATGAGTGTCATAGCCCTGTCCTCACTGCACATGAGTGCGATGAAGATAAAGCCATGCAGACAATAGTGGTGGGAGTGGGGTGAGAGAGATATAGAGAGAGGCGCTCCTGTTAGAGCAAATAAAAGTTGTAGTCAAAAACGCAGGACTCCATTCCCTGGGCGGTGCCTCCTGCCGGGCCCATGCCAGAAATTAAGCAGGGATATACGGGGTCCTAACTGGCCACGACCGGTTTCGTCCTCTCCCAGGACTCGTCAGGTGACGGAAATAAAACATGAGCAGGAACCAGGGCCATCCTAGGCTACGGACTGACAGGGGACCTCGAGGCTACACCAAAGAAGGAGGATGGTGGTCACCCCGGTGCCCTCCTGGCAGCCCACCAGAAGCGGTATTCAGAATTATTGTCTAGGGAAAAGAGTAGAGAGGGAGAGAGAGAGGGGGAGGGCGCGTGTGTGTGCGAGGCATGTGTGTACACTCAGGGTGGTGAACAAGCTAAGTGGGAGGAGAAGATCTGTAAAAGAAGAAGCATGGGTTAGGATTAGTGAAAGGGGGTCCAGAAAAACCTGTGGAAGGAGGGGGGGGGGGGGGGGGTTTGTCTTTATGTGTGAGTGCTTAATGCACAGAGAAGCCTAAAATATGTGTGTGTGCCTAGAGAAGGAGAGAGAGGGGAACAGACCAGTAGAGAATAGTAGAGAGAGACAGAATGTGTGTGTGAGTGTGTGAGAGTATGTGTGTGAGCAAAGCCTGAGATTATGTGTGTGTGCTTATGCACAGAAAGGAACGTGTGAGCATGGAATGGGAGGGGGAGGAGGGAGAGGGAAGAAAAGAGAAAGTACATTATATTCATGCATACATATACACAGACATGCAGTACAAGCATGCACACACACTATCAGCAGTTCATGCAAACGCGTGGGGTATGAGTATGAGGTGGTAGGCCCAAGTTATTAATAAATGCACCCTATTAAATCAATCAACCAAACTAGACTAGAAAGAAAAACTTACATATGGCCCCAGAAGATGGAGAAGTGAAGGTGAGATGGGAGATCCTAAGATGGATGCTTGCAGCGCGTGGTAGCAGCAGGTGCGTTCATGGGCAAAAAACAAGTGGGCTAGTTAGCAACAGGTCCGCTAGCACGCATGCGTTCACAGCATGGTACTGAATATGGCACAAAACAAGCTAATAATTCGATAAAAAACTAGATAAACAATTTATGAACGGCAAAAGCAAGTTAGAAAAATTATTGAGGGGTGGGAAATGGTCTTACGATCACGCAGCTCCGGTCGGCAGTCACAGTCTCAAACGAACACACAGGCTTATTAATACCGGAGTATTAGTGACGGCGAAGAAAAAAGTTTTTGGAGAGAGGACGTCAAGGGGCGGGATCTCCAAATCATGTCACTTGCCATTGGAGTGTAAGGTCCGTGATTGACGTGGCGAACCGGGACGTGCAGCCAAGTCCAATGTAAACAAACACTGCAAAACTAGCAACGCCGTTCGGTAGCAGAAAACGGAGACTTGGAGATGAGAAAAAATTCCAAACCAAGAGGCAGTAGAGTGGTACAATCCTCAGAGTGTAGGGGAAAAACGAATCACGTTTTACACAGGTGTAGAACCGGTCTGCACTGCTACGTTATGTGAAAAATAGCTGCCGCAGAAGAACGACCTGCTGCGGTGACGTCACTGAGAGGAAATCCCAGGGAAGCCCCTGCGCGTCCGTGGTCTCTACAACAGGGTGTAGGTACAGGCGAAAAAAATATTATGTTGAGCAGCAATAAGGGACTGGACTACACATTAGCAGTAAACAGTAAACCAATATTATCCCTATTAATATAATATAATATATTATATAATAAACCCTTAGAATAAAAGGCAAAACCAGAACGTTCCAAGGTAAAATTAGGACTCCAAGATAATCTAAGGATGGCCAAAGTATCTAAAAAACAGTGGCAAAAACGTGATAAAAGCAGCTCTCAGACTAAGAATCACCATAGAGGTCACGACCAACATAATCCAGAGGCCTAGAGCCAGCCGTCTCACAGAGAAACCACGTCACACAAGCACATCCCTACTCTGGACAGCAACACAACTCAGACCACCAGAGTCCGCAAAGTGGTCGAGGTCACATCCGATATTCCCCAATCATCAATGCAGACCATGGTGCCTAATCCATGCCCTGACAGATGACAGCCGGTAGGCAAGACACCAGGGTCACATCCGATATACCTGATGTCAACAGCCACCCCAGGCAGTCACCCAAGGCCAAAACCCCATGACAGGGCCCAAGACCAAGATCACCGCTGAGGGTGAAACGCCCCGCAGTGAGTCCAAGTGGTCCAGAGATTATGGTATTAGCCAGTGAACAAGATACTCATCAAGACACCGGCCTAGGCCTCAATGGACAGAACAGTCTAGATTCCTAGAGTAGAGAGTAGACCTAAATCCATATGTGTGTGAAAAAATGTGGTCCAGTCTATATGGTGATCTCCAGCGTAATCCCTCCAGGAAGATGACCACAAAAGGTGGTGTGTATACACAAAGTAGGCGTCAAGGCGCCACTCCACAGGTAACCTAATGGCATAGCCACAGGTAAAAACAGCTCTGTGGGTAGATGTCACCTGGTCACAACTTCTGTAGCCGTACAGGGATGTGTATTTGGAGAGTACAGGCCGTGGCATACACTTTTTCTTGGTCTCCAGTGTAATCCCTCCAGGAAGATGACCACATAGAGTGGTGTGTAAACACAAAATAGGCGTGAGGGCGCCACTCCACAGGAAACCTAATGGCACAGCCACAGGTAAAATCACCTCTGTGGGTAGATGTCACCTGGTCACAACCTCTGCAGTTGTACAGGGATGTGTATTGTGAGAATACAGGCCGTAGCGTCCACTTCATTCTTCTCCACATGTGGTGAGGGGGGTGACGCGGTGGGGGCTCCATCGTCACGTGTGGGAGTGAGGGAATGTATAAAAGGAACATCCCCAGGTGGCCAACACACGGTGATAGCCCTTAGTACCGGTCCAGGCCTCAGTGTCCGTGGATGTGAATCCAAATAAGGAGAGCAAAAACTAGAAATACGTAGGCTATTAGATGTGAATAAACTCTGAGTAGTGGCTTCCGCATGCTAGGTTGACTTGCTGCTGTTGAGCCATGTCCTCTGACTATGCCATTGGGCGTCAGGAGGCTCCCGGTGGGTGATTGGCCGAGGAGGCCAGCTGAACCAGGAGCCGAGCGTCATGCAACACCACCTAGGTCCATTCATGGTAGTAAGATAAGGATAGGAGGCTGCTTAAGGGGAATCGGGCTAAAGGCTAGAGGGAAAATATCCCGCTAATCAAAGGCCACCGGCTGTGGCAGGCTGAGTAGGAAGGTCTACCATTCCACGGACAGTCTGATGGGGGCCATTCTGGCTCCATACTAAATCCACACCCCCTAAGCGGTCCCCCCACTGTGCGAGCTGGTAAGGTCAATTAGTCGAAGCCCCAGCCAACACATCCACGGTCTTCTAGGTGAGAATGTTGTGAATGCAGGGGACATTAGGGACAGTTTGTATTGTGGACCCAGGTCTGGAGGAGAAGTCCAGACGCGCGTACGCGATCAATGGAGGTCTTTAAATCCAAAACAAGTGTATTGTATCTTCTCCCAGAAGGCTCCACATCAGATTTATTTGTGTCTAACAGGCGATACCATCCAGATCAGGTAGAGAATGGGGGGTCCCAGTCAGAGCACCTAAGTGTATCCAGGGGAGGCGAACCCTGATAGAGGTGACGGTGTCCGGGTACTCAAAAAACCAAACTAAACACAGGGAGAGGGATCACACTCCATGATGTGAGAGAGCCCCAAGTCCCAACTAGCGTGTGGGTGTCCCCACTAAACCTGGTTGCAGGGAGGGACACCAGAGAGACGGAGATGATAGGCCTCGGGTTGAAGGTAACTGACTAGAGTGCCCACCAGGAGTAGAGCGCCCCAGTGAAGGGGGGCTCGGCTAACCTAGGGGCTTATATAAGTAGGAACCAGGTACGGGAGCCTCAAAAGCGTGAGCAAAGTGCTGAACTAACCCGAACCACTGGATTTCTAATATGAGGTCAGGTTAGGCTAACAATGCTAAGTAGGGTTAAGCTAACAAAACCAATCTAATCGACGTGAACCGTGTGGACAAACGCTAAGCGGCAGAAATTGAGGGGCTAGGCTAACAAAGCTAGGTTAGGCTAACAATGCTAAGCTAGGCTAAGCTAACAAAAACCATCCAATTTGGTCAAAAACCGATATAGACCATGTCTAACATGCAAATTAGTGAGTTGGGTAAAGGCTAACAATGCTAAGCTAGGCTAAGTTAACAAAAACCGTCTAGATTGGTCAAAAAACGATATAGATCATAACTAACATGCAAACTAGCGAATTGGGTAAAGGCTAATAATGCTAAGCTAGGCTAAGCTAGGTTATGCTAAGCTAACAAAAACGTCTAAGTAAGCAAAAAACGTGTGGGTCATGTTAAACCTACCGAATAACGCGTCGGGCTAGGCTAACAATGCTAAGCTAAGCATGCTAAACGGCGTGAGATGGACCCAAAATGCGACGTTCTGATACATAACCTGGGTTCCTCGTGAAAAAGAGCGAAGGCCCGCCCGGTAGGTCTCTAGTCACACCGCGAGAATCAGGAGAAGCAATGTACATGGCTGCGAGTTTTAATCACATGCGGGTACATCATATAAAACCAGTACCCTCGCCACATCAACCCAGTGTGCGGCCGGTCTCATCTCCAAAAAATGTTTCCCAACGGAAGTCTCAGCACATCTAGTTCCATGTCTCTGACTGGAGATCTGCCATGCACAAATTAGAGGGGCATATCCCCGTGCCCAGCTAGGAGGTGTTGCATGAAAGGGTTGGATCGCTAGTGGAGGGAGACGGTGCGAACAAGTTAGTGGTCCCAATATAACAGGCAGGTAAATTGGTGGCATCCTGATGTGGATTCAGATCACAGCCTTGTATGCTCCGGCGGGTTAGGTTTGACGTCTGAAAATCCCCCGAGCCCAGTAGTTCGGTACTTCGACCCACTTAGGCTCAGGACTGAGGCACACGCTATGCCAATGCTGAGTCATCCACCACATCCGAACAGGGGCTAGGCCCCTCTAGGAACCCCGAGGGGAACCCAGGCCGGGTAACCCCTGAAGTGCTCGCCACCCGACACAAGGTGAGTGAGGAGCACCCAGAGGGACAGTAATATATAAACATACAGTAAGAAACAATGCATAATATATAAGTATAGGTCGAGCACATGGATAGCCGTCTCCGTATCCACTTGACATGTTCAGGTAGCAGGGTCAATGCGGAAGCATGCTCAGGGTCAGAAAGGCCCCTTGTAGTTAGTAGAAGTTAATATCTGGAGGGTCTCTGTCCACCTGGGGACAAAGTAAACACCATCAGAGTATATAAAAGTCATAAATTGTTTGAAACCGAGTTATTATTCCAACTATGGTATTGATCCTTAGAGTCCCGATCCCAAAGGGGTCAAGGTACACATCCTCAGATTATAAATCAGGTTTGATGTCTGATGATCCCTCGAGCCCAGCAGTTTCGTGCTTCGACCCGCTTAGGCGTGAACTCTCACTGGTTGGGGTTAGAAAAAATGACTCAGTGAGGTGGCCCAGTGATCAGAGATAAACCCACTGGGGGGAAGCAACGGTCAAGTTTTAAGCGTAGACCCCCCCCAGGTTGGGGTTAGGATAAGTGACAGGGGGGCTATCCCACCCCATTAAGTCACGGTAGGTTAGTCGTCCGGTTAAGTTTTAGGCGTAGGCCCTCCCAGGTTGGGGTTAGGATAAGTGACAGGGGGGTTATCCTACCCCCTTAAAGTCACAGTAGGTAAGCCTTCCGGTTAAGTTTTAGGCGTAGACCCTCCCAGGTTGGGGTTAGGGTAAGTGACAGGGGGGCTATCTCACCCCATTAAGTCACAGCAGGTCAGTCGTCTGGTTAAGTTTTAGGCGTAGACCCTCCCAGGTTGGGGTTAGGATAAGTGACAGGAGGGCTATCCTGGCCCATTAAGTCACAGTAGGTCAGCTTTACGGTTAAGTTTAGGCGTAGACCCTCCCAGGTTGGGGTTAGGATAGGTGACAGGGGGGCTATTCCACCCCATTAAATCACAGTAGGTCAGCCTATGGGATGGTGACGGTTGGGTTGAGGTACGCGGAGGAGGGCAAGAAAGGGAGAAATATGCAGGCGTCTAGGGGGAGTACCCGAGGAACGCAGGAGGGATAGATAGAAATTAAATAAAGGGCCTGTGTGGACATATGAGGTGCAACTGAGTGTGTGAGTGCGTGTCCTACCTTGACCGGGCAGCTAACTAAATCTGAAAAGCTAAAAAAGGTTCTACCTGGAAAGTTAAGAATCTATACCGATCCCGGGTGCAGATGTGGGGAGGACCCCAAGGAAATGCAGGGCTGTGGAAGGAAGGGGTTAATAAACAAGATACATGAGTGTCATAGCCCTGTCCTCACTGCACATGAGTGCGATGAAGATAAAGCCATGCAGACAATAGTGGTGGGAGTGGGGTGAGAGAGATATAGAGAGAGGCGCTCCTGTTAGAGCAAATAAAAGTTGTAGTCAAAAACGCAGGACTCCATTCCCTGGGCGGTGCCTCCTGCCGGGCCCATGCCAGAAATTAAGCAGGGATATACGGGGTCCTAACTGGCCACGACCGGTTTCGTCCTCTCCCAGGACTCGTCAGGTGACGGAAATAAAACATGAGCAGGAACCAGGGCCATCCTAGGCTACGGACTGACAGGGGACCTCGAGGCTACACCAAAGAAGGAGGATGGTGGTCACCCCGGTGCCCTCCTGGCAGCCCACCAGAAGCGGTATTCAGAATTATTGTCTAGGGAAAAGAGTAGAGAGGGAGAGAGAGAGGGGGAGGGCGCGTGTGTGTGCGAGGCATGTGTGTACACTCAGGGTGGTGAACAAGCTAAGTGGGAGGAGAAGATCTGTAAAAGAAGAAGCATGGGTTAGGATTAGTGAAAGGGGGTCCAGAAAAACCTGTGGAAGGAGGGGGGGGGGGGGGGGGTTTGTCTTTATGTGTGAGTGCTTAATGCACAGAGAAGCCTAAAATATGTGTGTGTGCCTAGAGAAGGAGAGAGAGGGGAACAGACCAGTAGAGAATAGTAGAGAGAGACAGAATGTGTGTGTGAGTGTGTGAGAGTATGTGTGTGAGCAAAGCCTGAGATTATGTGTGTGTGCTTATGCACAGAAAGGAACGTGTGAGCATGGAATGGGAGGGGGAGGAGGGAGAGGGAAGAAAAGAGAAAGTACATTATATTCATGCATACATATACACAGACATGCAGTACAAGCATGCACACACACTATCAGCAGTTCATGCAAACGCGTGGGGTATGAGTATGAGGTGGTAGGCCCAAGTTATTAATAAATGCACCCTATTAAATCAATCAACCAAACTAGACTAGAAAGAAAAACTTACATATGGCCCCAGAAGATGGAGAAGTGAAGGTGAGATGGGAGATCCTAAGATGGATGCTTGCAGCGCGTGGTAGCAGCAGGTGCGTTCATGGGCAAAAAACAAGTGGGCTAGTTAGCAACAGGTCCGCTAGCACGCATGCGTTCACAGCATGGTACTGAATATGGCACAAAACAAGCTAATAATTCGATAAAAAACTAGATAAACAATTTATGAACGGCAAAAGCAAGTTAGAAAAATTATTGAGGGGTGGGAAATGGTCTTACGATCACGCAGCTCCGGTCGGCAGTCACAGTCTCAAACGAACACACAGGCTTATTAATACCGGAGTATTAGTGACGGCGAAGAAAAAAGTTTTTGGAGAGAGGACGTCAAGGGGCGGGATCTCCAAATCATGTCACTTGCCATTGGAGTGTAAGGTCCGTGATTGACGTGGCGAACCGGGACGTGCAGCCAAGTCCAATGTAAACAAACACTGCAAAACTAGCAACGCCGTTCGGTAGCAGAAAACGGAGACTTGGAGATGAGAAAAAATTCCAAACCAAGAGGCAGTAGAGTGGTACAATCCTCAGAGTGTAGGGGAAAAACGAATCACGTTTTACACAGGTGTAGAACCGGTCTGCACTGCTACGTTATGTGAAAAATAGCTGCCGCAGAAGAACGACCTGCTGCGGTGACGTCACTGAGAGGAAATCCCAGGGAAGCCCCTGCGCGTCCGTGGTCTCTACAACAGGGTGTAGGTACAGGCGAAAAAAATATTATGTTGAGCAGCAATAAGGGACTGGACTACACATTAGCAGTAAACAGTAAACCAATATTATCCCTATTAATATAATATAATATATTATATAATAAACCCTTAGAATAAAAGGCAAAACCAGAACGTTCCAAGGTAAAATTAGGACTCCAAGATAATCTAAGGATGGCCAAAGTATCTAAAAAACAGTGGCAAAAACGTGATAAAAGCAGCTCTCAGACTAAGAATCACCATAGAGGTCACGACCAACATAATCCAGAGGCCTAGAGCCAGCCGTCTCACAGAGAAACCACGTCACACAAGCACATCCCTACTCTGGACAGCAACACAACTCAGACCACCAGAGTCCGCAAAGTGGTCGAGGTCACATCCGATATTCCCCAATCATCAATGCAGACCATGGTGCCTAATCCATGCCCTGACAGATGACAGCCGGTAGGCAAGACACCAGGGTCACATCCGATATACCTGATGTCAACAGCCACCCCAGGCAGTCACCCAAGGCCAAAACCCCATGACAGGGCCCAAGACCAAGATCACCGCTGAGGGTGAAACGCCCCGCAGTGAGTCCAAGTGGTCCAGAGATTATGGTATTAGCCAGTGAACAAGATACTCATCAAGACACCGGCCTAGGCCTCAATGGACAGAACAGTCTAGATTCCTAGAGTAGAGAGTAGACCTAAATCCATATGTGTGTGAAAAAATGTGGTCCAGTCTATATGGTGATCTCCAGCGTAATCCCTCCAGGAAGATGACCACAAAAGGTGGTGTGTATACACAAAGTAGGCGTCAAGGCGCCACTCCACAGGTAACCTAATGGCATAGCCACAGGTAAAAACAGCTCTGTGGGTAGATGTCACCTGGTCACAACTTCTGTAGCCGTACAGGGATGTGTATTTGGAGAGTACAGGCCGTGGCATACACTTTTTCTTGGTCTCCAGTGTAATCCCTCCAGGAAGATGACCACATAGAGTGGTGTGTAAACACAAAATAGGCGTGAGGGCGCCACTCCACAGGAAACCTAATGGCACAGCCACAGGTAAAATCACCTCTGTGGGTAGATGTCACCTGGTCACAACCTCTGCAGTTGTACAGGGATGTGTATTGTGAG
The DNA here is from genome assembly GCF_038355195.1 of Osmerus mordax. Taxonomy (NCBI): domain Eukaryota; kingdom Metazoa; phylum Chordata; class Actinopteri; order Osmeriformes; family Osmeridae; genus Osmerus; species Osmerus mordax. The sequence continues at coordinate 18,677,034 of NC_090061.1, forward strand.
AATACAGGCCGTAGCGTCCACTTCATTCTTCTCCACATGTGGTGAGGGGGGTGACGCGGTGGGGGCTCCATCGTCACGTGTGGGAGTGAGGGAATGTATAAAAGGAACATCCCCAGGTGGCCAACACACGGTGATAGCCCTTAGTACCGGTCCAGGCCTCAGTGTCCGTGGATGTGAATCCAAATAAGGAGAGCAAAAACTAGAAATACGTAGGCTATTAGATGTGAATAAACTCTGAGTAGTGGCTTCCGCATGCTAGGTTGACTTGCTGCTGTTGAGCCATGTCCTCTGACTATGCCATTGGGCGTCAGGAGGCTCCCGGTGGGTGATTGGCCGAGGAGGCCAGCTGAACCAGGAGCCGAGCGTCATGCAACACCACCTAGGTCCATTCATGGTAGTAAGATAAGGATAGGAGGCTGCTTAAGGGGAATCGGGCTAAAGGCTAGAGGGAAAATATCCCGCTAATCAAAGGCCACCGGCTGTGGCAGGCTGAGTAGGAAGGTCTACCATTCCACGGACAGTCTGATGGGGGCCATTCTGGCTCCATACTAAATCCACACCCCCTAAGCGGTCCCCCCACTGTGCGAGCTGGTAAGGTCAATTAGTCGAAGCCCCAGCCAACACATCCACGGTCTTCTAGGTGAGAATGTTGTGAATGCAGGGGACATTAGGGACAGTTTGTATTGTGGACCCAGGTCTGGAGGAGAAGTCCAGACGCGCGTACGCGATCAATGGAGGTCTTTAAATCCAAAACAAGTGTATTGTATCTTCTCCCAGAAGGCTCCACATCAGATTTATTTGTGTCTAACAGGCGATACCATCCAGATCAGGTAGAGAATGGGGGGTCCCAGTCAGAGCACCTAAGTGTATCCAGGGGAGGCGAACCCTGATAGAGGTGACGGTGTCCGGGTACTCAAAAAACCAAACTAAACACAGGGAGAGGGATCACACTCCATGATGTGAGAGAGCCCCAAGTCCCAACTAGCGTGTGGGTGTCCCCACTAAACCTGGTTGCAGGGAGGGACACCAGAGAGACGGAGATGATAGGCCTCGGGTTGAAGGTAACTGACTAGAGTGCCCACCAGGAGTAGAGCGCCCCAGTGAAGGGGGGCTCGGCTAACCTAGGGGCTTATATAAGTAGGAACCAGGTACGGGAGCCTCAAAAGCGTGAGCAAAGTGCTGAACTAACCCGAACCACTGGATTTCTAATATGAGGTCAGGTTAGGCTAACAATGCTAAGTAGGGTTAAGCTAACAAAACCAATCTAATCGACGTGAACCGTGTGGACAAACGCTAAGCGGCAGAAATTGAGGGGCTAGGCTAACAAAGCTAGGTTAGGCTAACAATGCTAAGCTAGGCTAAGCTAACAAAAACCATCCAATTTGGTCAAAAACCGATATAGACCATGTCTAACATGCAAATTAGTGAGTTGGGTAAAGGCTAACAATGCTAAGCTAGGCTAAGTTAACAAAAACCGTCTAGATTGGTCAAAAAACGATATAGATCATAACTAACATGCAAACTAGCGAATTGGGTAAAGGCTAATAATGCTAAGCTAGGCTAAGCTAGGTTATGCTAAGCTAACAAAAACGTCTAAGTAAGCAAAAAACGTGTGGGTCATGTTAAACCTACCGAATAACGCGTCGGGCTAGGCTAACAATGCTAAGCTAAGCATGCTAAACGGCGTGAGATGGACCCAAAATGCGACGTTCTGATACATAACCTGGGTTCCTCGTGAAAAAGAGCGAAGGCCCGCCCGGTAGGTCTCTAGTCACACCGCGAGAATCAGGAGAAGCAATGTACATGGCTGCGAGTTTTAATCACATGCGGGTACATCATATAAAACCAGTACCCTCGCCACATCAACCCAGTGTGCGGCCGGTCTCATCTCCAAAAAATGTTTCCCAACGGAAGTCTCAGCACATCTAGTTCCATGTCTCTGACTGGAGATCTGCCATGCACAAATTAGAGGGGCATATCCCCGTGCCCAGCTAGGAGGTGTTGCATGAAAGGGTTGGATCGCTAGTGGAGGGAGACGGTGCGAACAAGTTAGTGGTCCCAATATAACAGGCAGGTAAATTGGTGGCATCCTGATGTGGATTCAGATCACAGCCTTGTATGCTCCGGCGGGTTAGGTTTGACGTCTGAAAATCCCCCGAGCCCAGTAGTTCGGTACTTCGACCCACTTAGGCTCAGGACTGAGGCACACGCTATGCCAATGCTGAGTCATCCACCACATCCGAACAGGGGCTAGGCCCCTCTAGGAACCCCGAGGGGAACCCAGGCCGGGTAACCCCTGAAGTGCTCGCCACCCGACACAAGGTGAGTGAGGAGCACCCAGAGGGACAGTAATATATAAACATACAGTAAGAAACAATGCATAATATATAAGTATAGGTCGAGCACATGGATAGCCGTCTCCGTATCCACTTGACATGTTCAGGTAGCAGGGTCAATGCGGAAGCATGCTCAGGGTCAGAAAGGCCCCTTGTAGTTAGTAGAAGTTAATATCTGGAGGGTCTCTGTCCACCTGGGGACAAAGTAAACACCATCAGAGTATATAAAAGTCATAAATTGTTTGAAACCGAGTTATTATTCCAACTATGGTATTGATCCTTAGAGTCCCGATCCCAAAGGGGTCAAGGTACACATCCTCAGATTATAAATCAGGTTTGATGTCTGATGATCCCTCGAGCCCAGCAGTTTCGTGCTTCGACCCGCTTAGGCGTGAACTCTCACTGGTTGGGGTTAGAAAAAATGACTCAGTGAGGTGGCTCAGTGATCAGAGATAAACCCACTGGGGGGAAGCAACGGTCAAGTTTTAAGCGTAGACCCCCCCCAGGTTGGGGTTAGGATAAGTGACAGGGGGGCTATCCCACCCCATTAAGTCACGGTAGGTTAGTCGTCCGGTTAAGTTTTAGGCGTAGGCCCTCCCAGGTTGGGGTTAGGATAAGTGACAGGGGGGTTATCCTACCCCCTTAAAGTCACAGTAGGTAAGCCTTCCGGTTAAGTTTTAGGCGTAGACCCTCCCAGGTTGGGGTTAGGGTAAGTGACAGGGGGGCTATCTCACCCCATTAAGTCACAGCAGGTCAGTCGTCTGGTTAAGTTTTAGGCGTAGACCCTCCCAGGTTGGGGTTAGGATAAGTGACAGGAGGGCTATCCTGGCCCATTAAGTCACAGTAGGTCAGCTTTACGGTTAAGTTTAGGCGTAGACCCTCCCAGGTTGGGGTTAGGATAGGTGACAGGGGGGCTATTCCACCCCATTAAATCACAGTAGGTCAGCCTATGGGATGGTGACGGTTGGGTTGAGGTACGCGGAGGAGGGCAAGAAAGGGAGAAATATGCAGGCGTCTAGGGGGAGTACCCGAGGAACGCAGGAGGGATAGATAGAAATTAAATAAAGGGCCTGTGTGGACATATGAGGTGCAACTGAGTGTGTGAGTGCGTGTCCTACCTTGACCGGGCAGCTAACTAAATCTGAAAAGCTAAAAAAGGTTCTACCTGGAAAGTTAAGAATCTATACCGATCCCGGGTGCAGATGTGGGGAGGACCCCAAGGAAATGCAGGGCTGTGGAAGGAAGGGGTTAATAAACAAGATACATGAGTGTCATAGCCCTGTCCTCACTGCACATGAGTGCGATGAAGATAAAGCCATGCAGACAATAGTGGTGGGAGTGGGGTGAGAGAGATATAGAGAGAGGCGCTCCTGTTAGAGCAAATAAAAGTTGTAGTCAAAAACGCAGGACTCCATTCCCTGGGCGGTGCCTCCTGCCGGGCCCATGCCAGAAATTAAGCAGGGATATACGGGGTCCTAACTGGCCACGACCGGTTTCGTCCTCTCCCAGGACTCGTCAGGTGACGGAAATAAAACATGAGCAGGAACCAGGGCCATCCTAGGCTACGGACTGACAGGGGACCTCGAGGCTACACCAAAGAAGGAGGATGGTGGTCACCCCGGTGCCCTCCTGGCAGCCCACCAGAAGCGGTATTCAGAATTATTGTCTAGGGAAAAGAGTAGAGAGGGAGAGAGAGAGGGGGAGGGCGCGTGTGTGTGCGAGGCATGTGTGTACACTCAGGGTGGTGAACAAGCTAAGTGGGAGGAGAAGATCTGTAAAAGAAGAAGCATGGGTTAGGATTAGTGAAAGGGGGTCCAGAAAAACCTGTGGAAGGAGGGGGGGGGGGGGGGGGTTTGTCTTTATGTGTGAGTGCTTAATGCACAGAGAAGCCTAAAATATGTGTGTGTGCCTAGAGAAGGAGAGAGAGGGGAACAGACCAGTAGAGAATAGTAGAGAGAGACAGAATGTGTGTGTGAGTGTGTGAGAGTATGTGTGTGAGCAAAGCCTGAGATTATGTGTGTGTGCTTATGCACAGAAAGGAACGTGTGAGCATGGAATGGGAGGGGGAGGAGGGAGAGGGAAGAAAAGAGAAAGTACATTATATTCATGCATACATATACACAGACATGCAGTACAAGCATGCACACACACTATCAGCAGTTCATGCAAACGCGTGGGGTATGAGTATGAGGTGGTAGGCCCAAGTTATTAATAAATGCACCCTATTAAATCAATCAACCAAACTAGACTAGAAAGAAAAACTTACATATGGCCCCAGAAGATGGAGAAGTGAAGGTGAGATGGGAGATCCTAAGATGGATGCTTGCAGCGCGTGGTAGCAGCAGGTGCGTTCATGGGCAAAAAACAAGTGGGCTAGTTAGCAACAGGTCCGCTAGCACGCATGCGTTCACAGCATGGTACTGAATATGGCACAAAACAAGCTAATAATTCGATAAAAAACTAGATAAACAATTTATGAACGGCAAAAGCAAGTTAGAAAAATTATTGAGGGGTGGGAAATGGTCTTACGATCACGCAGCTCCGGTCGGCAGTCACAGTCTCAAACGAACACACAGGCTTATTAATACCGGAGTATTAGTGACGGCGAAGAAAAAAGTTTTTGGAGAGAGGACGTCAAGGGGCGGGATCTCCAAATCATGTCACTTGCCATTGGAGTGTAAGGTCCGTGATTGACGTGGCGAACCGGGACGTGCAGCCAAGTCCAATGTAAACAAACACTGCAAAACTAGCAACGCCGTTCGGTAGCAGAAAACGGAGACTTGGAGATGAGAAAAAATTCCAAACCAAGAGGCAGTAGAGTGGTACAATCCTCAGAGTGTAGGGGAAAAACGAATCACGTTTTACACAGGTGTAGAACCGGTCTGCACTGCTACGTTATGTGAAAAATAGCTGCCGCAGAAGAACGACCTGCTGCGGTGACGTCACTGAGAGGAAATCCCAGGGAAGCCCCTGCGCGTCCGTGGTCTCTACAACAGGGTGTAGGTACAGGCGAAAAAAATATTATGTTGAGCAGCAATAAGGGACTGGACTACACATTAGCAGTAAACAGTAAACCAATATTATCCCTATTAATATAATATAATATATTATATAATAAACCCTTAGAATAAAAGGCAAAACCAGAACGTTCCAAGGTAAAATTAGGACTCCAAGATAATCTAAGGATGGCCAAAGTATCTAAAAAACAGTGGCAAAAACGTGATAAAAGCAGCTCTCAGACTAAGAATCACCATAGAGGTCACGACCAACATAATCCAGAGGCCTAGAGCCAGCCGTCTCACAGAGAAACCACGTCACACAAGCACATCCCTACTCTGGACAGCAACACAACTCAGACCACCAGAGTCCGCAAAGTGGTCGAGGTCACATCCGATATTCCCCAATCATCAATGCAGACCATGGTGCCTAATCCATGCCCTGACAGATGACAGCCGGTAGGCAAGACACCAGGGTCACATCCGATATACCTGATGTCAACAGCCACCCCAGGCAGTCACCCAAGGCCAAAACCCCATGACAGGGCCCAAGACCAAGATCACCGCTGAGGGTGAAACGCCCCGCAGTGAGTCCAAGTGGTCCAGAGATTATGGTATTAGCCAGTGAACAAGATACTCATCAAGACACCGGCCTAGGCCTCAATGGACAGAACAGTCTAGATTCCTAGAGTAGAGAGTAGACCTAAATCCATATGTGTGTGAAAAAATGTGGTCCAGTCTATATGGTGATCTCCAGCGTAATCCCTCCAGGAAGATGACCACAAAAGGTGGTGTGTATACACAAAGTAGGCGTCAAGGCGCCACTCCACAGGTAACCTAATGGCATAGCCACAGGTAAAAACAGCTCTGTGGGTAGATGTCACCTGGTCACAACTTCTGTAGCCGTACAGGGATGTGTATTTGGAGAGTACAGGCCGTGGCATACACTTTTTCTTGGTCTCCAGTGTAATCCCTCCAGGAAGATGACCACATAGAGTGGTGTGTAAACACAAAATAGGCGTGAGGGCGCCACTCCACAGGAAACCTAATGGCACAGCCACAGGTAAAATCACCTCTGTGGGTAGATGTCACCTGGTCACAACCTCTGCAGTTGTACAGGGATGTGTATTGTGAGAATACAGGCCGTAGCGTCCACTTCATTCTTCTCCACATGTGGTGAGGGGGGTGACGCGGTGGGGGCTCCATCGTCACGTGTGGGAGTGAGGGAATGTATAAAAGGAACATCCCCAGGTGGCCAACACACGGTGATAGCCCTTAGTACCGGTCCAGGCCTCAGTGTCCGTGGATGTGAATCCAAATAAGGAGAGCAAAAACTAGAAATACGTAGGCTATTAGATGTGAATAAACTCTGAGTAGTGGCTTCCGCATGCTAGGTTGACTTGCTGCTGTTGAGCCATGTCCTCTGACTATGCCATTGGGCGTCAGGAGGCTCCCGGTGGGTGATTGGCCGAGGAGGCCAGCTGAACCAGGAGCCGAGCGTCATGCAACACCACCTAGGTCCATTCATGGTAGTAAGATAAGGATAGGAGGCTGCTTAAGGGGAATCGGGCTAAAGGCTAGAGGGAAAATATCCCGCTAATCAAAGGCCACCGGCTGTGGCAGGCTGAGTAGGAAGGTCTACCATTCCACGGACAGTCTGATGGGGGCCATTCTGGCTCCATACTAAATCCACACCCCCTAAGCGGTCCCCCCACTGTGCGAGCTGGTAAGGTCAATTAGTCGAAGCCCCAGCCAACACATCCACGGTCTTCTAGGTGAGAATGTTGTGAATGCAGGGGACATTAGGGACAGTTTGTATTGTGGACCCAGGTCTGGAGGAGAAGTCCAGACGCGCGTACGCGATCAATGGAGGTCTTTAAATCCAAAACAAGTGTATTGTATCTTCTCCCAGAAGGCTCCACATCAGATTTATTTGTGTCTAACAGGCGATACCATCCAGATCAGGTAGAGAATGGGGGGTCCCAGTCAGAGCACCTAAGTGTATCCAGGGGAGGCGAACCCTGATAGAGGTGACGGTGTCCGGGTACTCAAAAAACCAAACTAAACACAGGGAGAGGGATCACACTCCATGATGTGAGAGAGCCCCAAGTCCCAACTAGCGTGTGGGTGTCCCCACTAAACCTGGTTGCAGGGAGGGACACCAGAGAGACGGAGATGATAGGCCTCGGGTTGAAGGTAACTGACTAGAGTGCCCACCAGGAGTAGAGCGCCCCAGTGAAGGGGGGCTCGGCTAACCTAGGGGCTTATATAAGTAGGAACCAGGTACGGGAGCCTCAAAAGCGTGAGCAAAGTGCTGAACTAACCCGAACCACTGGATTTCTAATATGAGGTCAGGTTAGGCTAACAATGCTAAGTAGGGTTAAGCTAACAAAACCAATCTAATCGACGTGAACCGTGTGGACAAACGCTAAGCGGCAGAAATTGAGGGGCTAGGCTAACAAAGCTAGGTTAGGCTAACAATGCTAAGCTAGGCTAAGCTAACAAAAACCATCCAATTTGGTCAAAAACCGATATAGACCATGTCTAACATGCAAATTAGTGAGTTGGGTAAAGGCTAACAATGCTAAGCTAGGCTAAGTTAACAAAAACCGTCTAGATTGGTCAAAAAACGATATAGATCATAACTAACATGCAAACTAGCGAATTGGGTAAAGGCTAATAATGCTAAGCTAGGCTAAGCTAGGTTATGCTAAGCTAACAAAAACGTCTAAGTAAGCAAAAAACGTGTGGGTCATGTTAAACCTACCGAATAACGCGTCGGGCTAGGCTAACAATGCTAAGCTAAGCATGCTAAACGGCGTGAGATGGACCCAAAATGCGACGTTCTGATACATAACCTGGGTTCCTCGTGAAAAAGAGCGAAGGCCCGCCCGGTAGGTCTCTAGTCACACCGCGAGAATCAGGAGAAGCAATGTACATGGCTGCGAGTTTTAATCACATGCGGGTACATCATATAAAACCAGTACCCTCGCCACATCAACCCAGTGTGCGGCCGGTCTCATCTCCAAAAAATGTTTCCCAACGGAAGTCTCAGCACATCTAGTTCCATGTCTCTGACTGGAGATCTGCCATGCACAAATTAGAGGGGCATATCCCCGTGCCCAGCTAGGAGGTGTTGCATGAAAGGGTTGGATCGCTAGTGGAGGGAGACGGTGCGAACAAGTTAGTGGTCCCAATATAACAGGCAGGTAAATTGGTGGCATCCTGATGTGGATTCAGATCACAGCCTTGTATGCTCCGGCGGGTTAGGTTTGACGTCTGAAAATCCCCCGAGCCCAGTAGTTCGGTACTTCGACCCACTTAGGCTCAGGACTGAGGCACACGCTATGCCAATGCTGAGTCATCCACCACATCCGAACAGGGGCTAGGCCCCTCTAGGAACCCCGAGGGGAACCCAGGCCGGGTAACCCCTGAAGTGCTCGCCACCCGACACAAGGTGAGTGAGGAGCACCCAGAGGGACAGTAATATATAAACATACAGTAAGAAACAATGCATAATATATAAGTATAGGTCGAGCACATGGATAGCCGTCTCCGTATCCACTTGACATGTTCAGGTAGCAGGGTCAATGCGGAAGCATGCTCAGGGTCAGAAAGGCCCCTTGTAGTTAGTAGAAGTTAATATCTGGAGGGTCTCTGTCCACCTGGGGACAAAGTAAACACCATCAGAGTATATAAAAGTCATAAATTGTTTGAAACCGAGTTATTATTCCAACTATGGTATTGATCCTTAGAGTCCCGATCCCAAAGGGGTCAAGGTACACATCCTCAGATTATAAATCAGGTTTGATGTCTGATGATCCCTCGAGCCCAGCAGTTTCGTGCTTCGACCCGCTTAGGCGTGAACTCTCACTGGTTGGGGTTAGAAAAAATGACTCAGTGAGGTGGCCCAGTGATCAGAGATAAACCCACTGGGGGGAAGCAACGGTCAAGTTTTAAGCGTAGACCCCCCCCAGGTTGGGGTTAGGATAAGTGACAGGGGGGCTATCCCACCCCATTAAGTCACGGTAGGTTAGTCGTCCGGTTAAGTTTTAGGCGTAGGCCCTCCCAGGTTGGGGTTAGGATAAGTGACAGGGGGGTTATCCTACCCCCTTAAAGTCACAGTAGGTAAGCCTTCCGGTTAAGTTTTAGGCGTAGACCCTCCCAGGTTGGGGTTAGGGTAAGTGACAGGGGGGCTATCTCACCCCATTAAGTCACAGCAGGTCAGTCGTCTGGTTAAGTTTTAGGCGTAGACCCTCCCAGGTTGGGGTTAGGATAAGTGACAGGAGGGCTATCCTGGCCCATTAAGTCACAGTAGGTCAGCTTTACGGTTAAGTTTAGGCGTAGACCCTCCCAGGTTGGGTTAGGGTTAGGGTTAGGGTTAGGGTTAGGGTTAGGGTTAGGGTTAGGGTTAGGGGTTAGGGTTAGGGTTAGGGTTAGGGTTAGGGTTAGGGTTAGGGTTAGGGTTAGGGTTAGGGTTAGGGTTAGGGTTAGGGTTAGGGTTAGGGTTAGGTTAGGTGACAGATCTCAACCCCCTGCAGGGTTGGAGTTGCACTGGCGCTAGCCCCCCGTGTTGGACTGTGGAGGTCTATTGTTCCTGTGAGAATGTGAAAAAAAGAAGAAGGAGATTTGAAGGTCTGTAAGGTAAGTGTTTGCAAAATATTGAAACATACAGTTTGTCCTCTATGAGGGTGCAAGAAACTGATGTTTCACCCCTTTTCTCTCTCCCCAGGTGGATCCCTCGACATTGAATGCAGCAAGAAAGGTAAGTGCAACTGCATTTTTTGGAGTTGGGATCCCCCACATGGCGGGGCAACAAGCACCCAACAAAAATGTAATAAATCATAATTCATAATATCATTATTACAACAAAAAACATATATACATATTAATATATATGAAAACCCGCCATGTGGAAGATCCCAACTACCTGTGGTGTCTACAGGTACCCCCAAGGAAGACCAAGGTAAGTTTTTTTCAACACTTTCTGATGTTTATTTAGGGCCTTTTTGGATTTTTAATATTTTTCATTTAGCCCTAGCGGGTCAATTGTTTTTAAAAGATGTATCCAGGTCCTTTCAGCCTTCTGCCTTTGAGTTTTTGTCCACTCTTTATGGCTCTCCAGACCCTCAATCCCCATGTTGTTAACCCCATGCATTACAAAGTGCCGGTAAAGGACTGTATCCTCGTTTCCTCTCCTGACCTGATACCTGTGCTGTTTAAAACGGATCTCCATGGAGTATCTGGTTTCTCCTATGTACAGTTTCTGGCAACTGGAGCATCTGATAGCATAGACCACGTTGTAAGTTTTAAAATCAATGCTATTCCCTATAGGTACCCCCCTCCCAGAATATCTATTCCCAATATAGACATCCTGTTGGAAGTGTTGTTGTTCCGTTAGGGATACCTTAGTTTTTTTATTCAGGCTCGAGTGTACCAGTTTATCTTTAAGATTTTTGTTTCTCCTGTATGCAGAGATCAATTTAAAACCACCCAGGTCCTCCAGGGTCTCCTGGGCCTGTCCAAAGTTGAGCCTCAGCTGGCCACCCAAACGTCCAAGAGGATGAGAGAACGTCGTGACCACAGGTATAATTTTCTTCTCATCATTTTGCACTACATATCTCCCATTTGTTTGGAACACCCGCCTCACTTCACTCCTTATCCCCCTCAGGAACCTCCGAGAATATCCCCGAGGCCTCAGGGCTTTAAAGAGGACCGATGTCGCCTCCTCCACATCACTAAGGTGAGTACAAATGCGATGGAATCTGATCAATTGTGATTTGACCAGACCCTTATATGTATGCTTAGGATGGTAACTGTTTTTGTGGAGCAACGCATGCCTATCTGTTTCCTTAAAGAAAACTTTAGTGGCTAATGTTTTTATTGTTGCTCCCAAACAAGATGAAAAGAATACCTGTGTGTCTAGAAACTCCAATGTTTCCCTCTGGATGTTGTGTGTTATTTTGATGGCCGGATGATGTGTGTTTAAGACTTCCAAGAATGCTTTAAAACTCTCCATGTCTCCCTCCCAGATACCAAAGATGTCATCAAGGTACCTCAAATACAGCGACGGCAGATGGCGGCATTTCACAAATGCTGATTCTTCCCACCCACACATATACAAGTTGGCATAGGCTGGGGCAAATTTTTTGCCCATCGCTGTACCATGGATCTGGAGGTAGTGTTTGTTGTTAAACTCAAAGTCATTCCGGTCAAGGCTCATCTTTAACAGTTCTAAAATATACGCATCAGGTCTTCCTGGAACAGGAAATTTATTAAAAGCAGCTCTTATTGACTGTAGGCCCAAGGTCGTATCTATGTTGGTGTATAGAGAGTTGATGTCAATAGAAAACAAAAACGCATCAGCTGAGACTGAAATTAACCCAACTTTCTCCACAAAATCATACGTATCCTTTATGTAGGAAGCATGTTTGTGTGAAAGAGGGTTAATGTGCAGGTCCAGATACTCAGCGATGTTAGACGACTCTGAGCCACAGTCACTCACTATTGGTCGACCACAGGGAACCCGGCCCGGGACAGTCCATTGGTCCAGGGCCTTGTGTATCTTAGGAAGCAGGTAGAAGACTCTTGGCCTGGGAACATCCGGCCCCAACAGGTAAGTCATCTGTTTTGATGTTATTATGTCATCCCGGAACATATCACACAAGATGGATCGGATCATGATTTGTGTCTCGGGCTGCATTGAATGTAATAAAGGTGTGTAATGATCTCTGTTGGCCAATTGCCTCTCTGCTTCCAATAGATACTGTGTTCTGTCCATAATCACAATTTGTGATCCCTTATCTGCTGGTTTGATTACTAGAGCCGGGTCGTCCGCCAGAGTCTTAATGGCTTGGAGTTCCTCTATGCTCAAATTGTAAGTATGTTCCGGCATCGGTCTAAAAGCCCTTAAGGCTTCCAGATCTTTTTCAATAAGGGTCTCAATTGTGTTTGACACTCTCCTTGGTACCCAACTAGACGGGTCCGTGAAGGGTGTATGGACATATTCATTTTCATAATTAAAATGATCTAAAAGCTTCAATCTCCTGTGATACACATGGAGATCTCGGCGTAATTCCCTGCGGTCTGGCTGCCTCGGAGTAGGAATAAAGGTAAGTCCCAATTCCAACACTTTTTTCTCGACCTCATTCAGTCTATAAGACCTCGAGAGGTTCATAATGTTGGATGTCGGAGCTGTATCATCACACTCGTCTCCGTCTAGTTTAAAAATTCAAGCCAAAGTTTAAAAATTCTATCCGCAGTTTCCGGAGTCCAATGGACCGGGTCCCTTGGCATCACACAGAAGTGGCGCGTCTCCAAGACAGGTAGGTGTTCACAATGTTTAACAATATCCTCATTGAATCTCCTTAGTAGGCTCTTTTGTTTTTCATTCAGCCTATCTGAGAAGTGGATCTGTGCTACATAAATAGTGGCATGTGGAAATGCTGTGTCACATACTGCTAGGAGTCGTCGCATCTGTTTTAGTAACGTATCAGGTACGTTCTCCTTTAAACAGTTCACCAGGCCCACAGAAAGGATCACCTTTTCTACTTCTGTTTGGGGTGTTAGCTTTGCTATTACTCCCCTTAGGTGATCACAAGAGGCTCCTGGGAAACTGTCCACCTGAATGTTGTTATCCTCAAAGGTGGGTATTCTTGCGAGATTAGAGTCTCCTATAAACAGTATTGGTTTCGTGACTTCCAGATTCCAAATGTAAATCTTTCTTACAACACTTTGATGTTTTACAGGTTCCCTACGAGAGGCGGTGCCCAGTGGCAGCTGGCGGCGAGGACTAAGGTAAGTGGGGCTGGGGGGGTGTGGGGAGGGGCGGGAACGGGGAACGGGACGGTTGAGGTTAGGATCAGGTAACAGGGGAGAGGTCAGACCCCCATTAATCCCCAAACAATTGGGGTTAGGCACCGAGGGCAGAATGGGGGTAAAATCCCCATCTGTCCCTAGTGGAGGAGAGGCCCAGGAAAGGGAGGGGTTGGGGTTGGGTAAGGGGTTGGGGTTAGGTAAGGGGTTGGGGTTAGGTAAGGGGGAAACAGGGAAAAGGCCCCCATTAACCACCATCATAGTCTCTCGCTGTTGTCCCATTGCGCCCTCTGGAGGACCACTTAGGACTCCAACGCCAGGAGATGAGTTAAGACTCTCACTAATGTGGACTGCCACATTACTGAGTCGGGGGAGATCTTGGTTTGTTGCCCCCTTTCCCCTACCCACCTCACCTGCGGAACGCTCCATCGCAGAGTGAGTATCCCCTCCTAGAGGACCCCGTGCAGCCTCTATTTCTGAGGGGGTGTCCTCCATTTGGGGATTAAAGGGTATGGGAGTCGGGGGTGGCAACTCCAAAACAACAACACTACCCATCCTAGATGACATTAGGGCCTCCTTAAAGGTAAGTGGCATTGGCTTTGTGTTTGTTGTTATTGTTGTTATTGCTCCCCCTAATGGTCTGGTTTCTTGCCTTTCAGTCCCAAGAGGGCCACCAGAGGTCGCCACATCCCCTTTCCCAGGTAAGTTTTTATTCCCATGGGTAGGGGTATTTTTCTGGCGTACCCTACTAAGGCTGGTCCTCTGTTTTTTAGGGATAGGTGTTCCCTGGATGAAGGGGGTCTGTCCTTCCCTCCCCAGGGAGTCAGGCAACGGTGGGAAATCCACACTGTCAGAATCCAGTGGGTTTGGAATAACTGGTATTTCCATTGGAGTTATCAGCATAGTACGCAGAGTATCCACAGATGTACTAGTGAATCTTCTTTTGTATTTCAGCTTGCTCCAACCCACCGCTACCTGAAGGGCCCTTTCATCCAGTATCGGCAAGTCTCCCAGAATCGAACCCATGACCTCATCGTAGTGGACCCGTAATGTCTCCAAAATGTCTCCTAGCCATTTTTGAGTGTTGTTTTTTACTCTATTGGTGGTATTAAGAGATGGCGAAGATGGTTTGATGAACGATGCTAATTTGTGTACCTGTCTCTCCATCCCCTTAGGGCAGATTCCTGTTAAAAGAGAATGACTCAGGATCTCGGAGTGGTGTAATGCTTGGAGAAGTTTAAAATATTTCTTGGTGAGTGGGATGTTGAGAGGATTCAGTGTGTAATTCCCTCTCTTTGTTGTGTTTCCCCCCAGGACGTTTCCCCCTTCCGTGAGGACGGCGGTCTGCTCCTGGCTCACCTCCATACCCTACTGGTGGTTGGAAACTGCTAAAAGAATGACTCAAACTTGAGCTAAACAGTCCACAATCAACTCTAGTGTCTTAAAGGTCTATAAGTGCACAGACACCAAGAATTAAAAAAGAAGACTGTCTCATGTGGTCATTTCCTGTTAGTCCTCCTTATTACTGCACATTTAAGATTTTGCTTTAAAAAAAGCATTTTTTGGAGAACCTCTCCGTACAAAGAAGAGGGCTTTCTCCCTTGCACAAATAGGGATCACTTTTTGGGTTAGGGTTAGGGTTAGGGTTAGGGTTAGGGTTAGGGTTAGGGTTAGGGTTAGGGTTAGGGTTAGGGTTAGGGTTAGGGTTAGGGTTAGGGTTAGGGTTAGGGTTAGGGTTAGGGTTAGGGTTAGGGTTAGGGTTAGGGTTAGGGTTAGGGTTAGGGTTAGGGTTAGGGTTAGGGTTAGGGTTAGGGTTAGGGTTAGGGTTAGGGTTAGGGTTAGGGTTAGGGTTAGGGTTAGGGTTAGGGTTAGGGTTAGGGTTAGGGTTAGGGTTAGGGTTAGGGTTAGGGTTAGGGTTAGGGTTAGGGTTAGGGTTAGGGTTAGGGTTAGGGTTAGGGTTAGGGTTAGGGTTAGGGTTAGGGTTAGGGTTAGGGTTAGGGTTAGGGTTAGGGTTAGGGTTAGGGTTAGGGTTAGGGTTAGGGTTAGGGTTAGGGTTAGGGTTAGGGTTAGGGTTAGGGTTAGGGTTAGGGTTAGGGTTAGGGTTAGGGTTAGGGTTAGGGTTAGGGTTAGGGTTAGGGTTAGGGTTAGGGTTAGGGTTAGGGTTAGGGTTAGGGTTAGGGTTAGGGTTAGGGTTAGGGTTAGGGTTAGGGTTAGGGTTAGGGTTAGGGTTAGGGTTAGGGTTAGGGTTAGGGTTAGGGTTAGGGTTAGGGTTAGGGTTAGGGTTAGGGTTAGGGTTAGGGTTAGGGTTAGGGTTAGGGTTAGGGTTAGGGTTAGGGTTAGGGTTAGGGTTAGGGTTAGGGTTAGGGTTAGGGTTAGGGTTAGGGTTAGGGTTAGGGTTAGGGTTAGGGTTAGGGTTAGGGTTAGGGTTAGGGTTAGGGTTAGGGTTAGGGTTAGGGTTAGGGTTAGGGTTAGGGTTAGGGTTAGGGTTAGGGTTAGGGTTAGGGTTAGGGTTAGGGTTAGGGTTAGGGTTAGGGTTAGGGTTAGGGTTAGGGTTAGGGTTAGGGTTAGGGTTAGGGTTAGGGTTAGGGTTAGGGTTAGGGTTAGGGTTAGGGTTAGGGTTAGGGTTAGGGTTAGGGTTAGGGTTAGGGTTAGGGTTAGGGTTAGGGTTAGGGTTAGGGTTAGGGTTAGGGTTAGGGTTAGGGTTAGGGTTAGGGTTAGGGTTAGGGTTAGGGTTAGGGTTAGGGTTAGGGTTAGGGTTAGGGTTAGGGTTAGGGTTAGGGTTAGGGTTAGGGTTAGGGTTAGGGTTAGGGTTAGGGTTAGGGTTAGGGTTAGGGTTAGGGTTAGGGTTAGGGTTAGGGTTAGGGTTAGGGTTAGGGTTAGGGTTAGGGTTAGGGTTAGGGTTAGGGTTAGGGTTAGGGTTAGGGTTAGGGTTAGGGTTAGGGTTAGGGTTAGGGTTAGGGTTAGGGTTAGGGTTAGGGTTAGGGTTAGGGTTAGGGTTAGGGTTAGGGTTAGGGTTAGGGTTAGGGTTAGGGTTAGGGTTAGGGTTAGGGTTAGGGTTAGGGTTAGGGTTAGGGTTAGGGTTAGGGTTAGGGTTAGGGTTAGGGTTAGGGTTAGGGTTAGGGTTAGGGTTAGGGTTAGGGTTAGGGTTAGGGTTAGGGTTAGGGTTAGGGTTAGGGTTAGGGTTAGGGTTAGGGTTAGGGTTAGGGTTAGGGTTAGGGTTAGGGTTAGGGTTAGGGTTAGGGTTAGGGTTAGGGTTAGGGTTAGGGTTAGGGTTAGGGTTAGGGTTAGGGTTAGGGTTAGGGTTAGGGTTAGGGTTAGGGTTAGGGTTAGGGTTAGGGTTAGGGTTAGGGTTAGGGTTAGGGTTAGGGTTAGGGTTAGGGTTAGGGTTAGGGTTAGGGTTAGGGTTAGGGTTAGGGTTAGGGTTAGGGTTAGGGTTAGGGTTAGGGTTAGGGTTAGGGTTAGGGTTAGGGTTAGGGTTAGGGTTAGGGTTAGGGTTAGGGTTAGGGTTAGGGTTAGGGTTAGGGTTAGGGTTAGGGTTAGGGTTAGGGTTAGGGTTAGGGTTAGGGTTAGGGTTAGGGTTAGGGTTAGGGTTAGGGTTAGGGTTAGGGTTAGGGTTAGGGTTAGGGTTAGGGTTAGGGTTAGGGTTAGGGTTAGGGTTAGGGTTAGGGTTAGGGTTAGGGTTAGGGTTAGGGTTAGGGTTAGGGTTAGGGTTAGGGTTAGGGTTAGGGTTAGGGTTAGGGTTAGGGTTAGGGTTAGGGTTAGGGTTAGGGTTAGGGTTAGGGTTAGGGTTAGGGTTAGGGTTAGGGTTAGGGTTAGGGTTAGGGTTAGGGTTAGGGTTAGGGTTAGGGTTAGGGTTAGGGTTAGGGTTAGGGTTAGGGTTAGGGTTAGGGTTAGGGTTAGGGTTAGGGTTAGGGTTAGGGTTAGGGTTAGGGTTAGGGTTAGGGTTAGGGTTAGGGTTAGGGTTAGGGTTAGGGTTAGGGTTAGGGTTAGGGTTAGGGTTAGGGTTAGGGTTAGGGTTAGGGTTAGGGTTAGGGTTAGGGTTAGGGTTAGGGTTAGGGTTAGGGTTAGGGTTAGGGTTAGGGTTAGGGTTAGGGTTAGGGTTAGGGTTAGGGTTAGGGTTAGGGTTAGGGTTAGGGTTAGGGTTAGGGTTAGGGTTAGGGTTAGGGTTAGGGTTAGGGTTAGGGTTAGGGTTAGGGTTAGGGTTAGGGTTAGGGTTAGGGTTAGGGTTAGGGTTAGGGTTAGGGTTAGGGTTAGGGTTAGGGTTAGGGTTAGGGTTAGGGTTAGGGTTAGGGTTAGGGTTAGGGTTAGGGTTAGGGTTAGGGTTAGGGTTAGGGTTAGGGTTAGGGTTAGGGTTAGGGTTAGGGTTAGGGTTAGGGTTAGGGTTAGGGTTAGGGTTAGGGTTAGGGTTAGGGTTAGGGTTAGGGTTAGGGTTA
>NW_027120374.1:0-10000 GCF_038355195.1 Osmerus mordax
GATACTGTAGACATGGTAGTCAAGACTGATGTAGACCTGGTGGTGTAGAAACGATGGTGCCCCGGGAGCAGAACTAAACCATGGCTGGAGCTGGATGTCCTCAGCTGGGCGGTGCTGACCTTCGTCCCGGACCCTCGCCCCTGACCCTCGCCCCTGATCCTCGCCCCCGGCCCTCGCCCCCGGCCCTCGCCCCCGGCCCTCGCCCCCGGCCCTCGCCCCCGGCCCTCAGACTGGCCAGCTCTACGGATGAGACTGAGGCTGCTGCACGAGGGCTTACTTCAAAGTTCTGTGTGTGTGTTTACAGTATGTGACTGTGTGTGACTGTGTGTGTGTGTGTGGTGAGGGTCAGGCATGCGCTTCTCTCCCGGGCTGCTTACTGTTGGCAGGATTAGCTTCAGGACAAGATGTTCAGCAGAAAGCCCGGTTTGCCACGCCAAACGTTGCATAATGCTTCATTTAGCACAGTGACAAATTTCAGGGTTTAGTTTTAGCCCCTGACCTATCTGTAGGCCTTTTTTTGGAAGGCTCAGCGTTAGAGGATTTCTAGCAGATGGATCATGTTGTGGCGAACTTCTCTGGCTTACTGTAAAAAAATATGTTTTTCCTCCCTCTGTGATCTGCTGCTCATGTCTGAATTGGATGGCATGGAAGAGCGCACGGCGGCTGGATCTCAATCGTTGCGTTAGGCCTTACAGAGTCCTGGGCAAGGATGTTATGCTTGAAACCCGTTTTAGAGGCACTGGTGTTCAATTGTGTGATCACAGTTTCCATTAGTCGAGATGTTTGAGGTGATATAAGTGACATGGAACTTTTCACTTGGTTGTGTTGTATGTGAAATTGATGTGATTTAAGACTGGTTAATACTGAGAGGCTTCAGTGTTCACTGATAAGAGATGCCTTGTGACAAACAATTGCAGCTTACTCATTCAGGGTTTGACTAATGCAGCTGAGTCAAGGATTGTAAAGAGGCAATGTTGGGAGACGGGCGAAACAATACAGACTGATTAGTTTTAGAAACCATAGGGGTGACCTTGATCCTGTAAGGTCGGGATGGAGCCAAACTATTGATTAGTTGATGACTTGATTACTTTGACATGTGTACTGATCTGATTGACAGATGTTTAGAACCATCCTGTATAAAAGGTGGCCTAGTATCACTCTATCCTAAGGCACGTCGACCACTGTGCTGCCTCTTGATAGACGGATCACAAAGATCTTTGTTACTTACCATTGGT
Source organism: Osmerus mordax (assembly GCF_038355195.1). Taxonomy (NCBI): domain Eukaryota; kingdom Metazoa; phylum Chordata; class Actinopteri; order Osmeriformes; family Osmeridae; genus Osmerus; species Osmerus mordax. Next base: position 1,236 of record NW_027120374.1, read on the forward strand.
GTTAATAAATACTCGGTTTAACACGGCATTCTGACTATTCTATCATACAGTTGCTGCAAAAATTCCACTACAGAAGGCAACAAAAAAACCCTCTCTACTTCATGTTGATCCACCAGAGAGGTTACTGTAACTGCAGGATTAGCAACAAGATGTCTCACCACACATACCTGAAGAGACGTGCGCACACACACACACACACACACACACACACACGCACGCACACACACAGCTGTCATCATACATGCACCAACACCATCAATCTGTAATGACCTGATAGTGTGAGGCTGTTCTGTCAGTCCGCACAACACAGATAGCAGGAGACAGATCCTGCACTGCAGCAACAATTCATAACCTTGACCCCACATTGCTATCTGAGACTGAACAAACAGAGGGAGGGAGAGAGAGGGAGAGAGGGAGAAAGGGAGAGAGAGGGAGGGAGGGGTTAGTGGAGGGGAGGAGGGGAGGATGGGAGAGGAGAGAGGAGAGGAGATGAGAAACGAGAGGAGAGGAGAAGAGGGGAGAAGGACTGAGGAGAGAAGCATAAAGGAGAAGAGGGAAAGAAGAGTAGGTGATTTATATATTTGCTGACCGAGGGCAGGCACACCATGTCTTAGTAAAGAGCAAGCCATTAAATGTGTAACAGAACCTGCAGACAGATTGGGTGATTTATCATACACAAGGCACAGAGTGGGATATGTGAGGTGTGTGTGAGATGTGTACTAGATGTGTGTCGCTACAAGAACACAGATCTTTCCCTCTTCTGTCCCCACAGATTCGCTCCCACCCCTCTCCCTCTCGCCCATCTCTCCGTCCGTCCGTGTGCCCCCTCATCCCCTCTCTAACCATCCCTCTCTACCCTGTGCCCTCCATGACACACACACACACACACACACACACACCTCGGCCTCTCCAAAGCACAGCCCCATCACCTCCTGTACCACTTGCTCTCTCACTCAGCGGCCTCCCCCCCCCCCCTTCCCCCTCTCTCTCCTCCATCCTCCCTCCATCTCTCAGGGTGACGGATGAGAACAGGCACGGGAGTGACCGCGCCCTACCGCCTCCGCGAAAGCTCTCGCGCGCGATCGGCACAGCGCGTTCCCTGCCCGACGTTCCGAGGCTTCCGCACGCGCACTCACACGGGCGCGCTCGCACGCACGGGCCGCCACGTTCGCGGACGTACACTGACACCTAATTGTCCAGTCGATGGATGTGAAGTGTGTCTCTCAGACTAACAGGAGCAGTCTCCATGCGGGGTCTGAAACACAGAATGTACACCTTGTCACCAATCTAATGTCAAACACAATCTGATTGGGTTCGAGAGATCCTACGCTGGGCTGGGATAGCAGCATGCAAAGGTCATGTGGTGTGTGACATCCATTCTATTTCTATGGTAAGAATCGATTACACCGTGAATAATTCCAGCCATGATTGCATTTTATGTTTTGGTATTAGCTGGCGGTGAGACTCTGCATGACATCAGCATAATTTGAGCTATTTCTATTTTGACACATATTTCCCAGAAGCTCTTTCGCCCCTGCAGGATCTGGATTAGCATGTCACTCAAAGACATGACACACTAACACACGGGCACTATAGATAAATCCGGCTGCTAGACAACACACACACCTCAAATCCCCCCCCACAAGCACAGACACATGCACTCACACACTCTCACAGACACACAAACACGCACACACACACAAAGCTTTGCAAGCCACTGTGACTACCCATCTCCCACGGATGAGGGACAGGGTCTGGGTGATTTACAATGTGTTAAAGCCACCATGTCTGCTCCAGCAGAACATCTGACTGTTGGGAACACACTAACCTTTCATATGAGCCCCCGTAAAAATAGAATCAATTAAAGCTGAGCTAGGGTTCTAATCAGATTCCAGCCATGTTATCCGTCTTACCGCTCTCTCTCTCTCTCTCTCTATATCTCTCTCTCTCTCTTTTTTCTCTCTCTTTCTTTGTCTCTCACTCTCTCCGTTGTGTCTTTTTCTCTCTCTCTCTCTCTCTCATTTCGGAATGTGTTTTATGTTCATCTTTAAAAAGCTTTCTCTCTCTCCTCTCCTCCCCTTCCTCCCGATGGGGTGTAATTTGCAGGGCTTAAGCAGTGATTAGAGCCAGGCTCAGCTCTCTCTTCCAATCCTGCACCCCACTCTCCACTCCCACCAACCAACAGTATCACCATGGAAACCTGTCTGGACAAAAGTCCAGTCCCTTTTTTTGTCATTGTTTCACGGGAGAGAAGACACACACACACACACACATCAAAATATAACAGACACGTTTCCCTGCAGGCAGCTCAGAGTCTTAAGAAATAAACCGGGTGGGTGAAAAAAGACAAAAGGAGAGAGAAATGGAGAGAAAGAAACAGAAAAGAATAGAGAGATGGAGAGAAAGAAACAGAAAAGAATAGAGAAATGGAGAGAAAGAAACAGAAAAGAATAGAGAGACGGAGAGAAAGAAACAGAAAAGAATAGAGAAACGGAGAGAAAGAAAGCAAAAGAGAGAGAAAAGGAGAGAAAGAAACAGAAATAATAGAGAAACAGAGAGAAAAAAAGCAAAAGAGAGAGAAAAGAAGAGAAAAAAAGCAAAAGAGAGAGAAAAGGAGAGAAAGAAACAGAAAAGAATAGAGAAACGGAGAGAAAGAAACAGAAAAGAATAGAGAAACGGAGAGAAAGAAGCGAAAGAGAGAGAAAAGGAGAGAAAGAGAGAGAAAAGGAGAGAAAGAGAGAGAGAGATGCCAAGTTTGTACAGAAGGTTTGACGAAGACAAAGTCTGATGCCGTTAGAGGACTCTCAAACAAGATGACGACAAACTGGGAGAGCAAACAAAATGAAAGCAACACATCGATACCATTCATAACAGCTCACACACTGGAGGTAGGACAACGGGCGATCAATTCAAAACAAAGCCTCTAACATAATGTATATTCACACAGCATTTAAAGCGTGTCAGACAGGGAAAAGGAAATCCATACAAAACTAATTTGAAACGACGATAGAGTCAGAGGAGTTAGATACTCCAAACAGGACTTGCCGTGCCTTGTTACAGATCACTGTAACCGTTTGCACCAGAAAGGAATGCCACACACACACACTCATTCACACATGCACGTCACACTCGCCCACAAACGCAGACAGACATCTCCAGTCAATGGCAGCGCGCATACCGACCTCCAAGGCTGCATGCTATCTTCATGCTATTTAGATGCCTACTACATACTGCCTACAAGGCCACACAACATAAAGGTGCTGGTTAGCTCATTTCAGGTATGGCCCAGTTACTAGGCAACTCTGAAAAGATTGTGTTTCATGTTCTGAATGAGGCCCTGCTCAGCTGTTCCTCCTGAAGACGACAATCAAGTGTATTGTTAAGCAACAAGACAGTAACAGCACATGGAACTGATGCATTTTAAGATATGCTAGAATAAAACACGATGGATTACTTGTCGTATAGTGTCACTAGTGTATATCTCGACGGATGCAAATTCTTTTGTTCATGCGAGTTTAGATATCGTTCAGTCATTTAGCATACTCTCTTATCCAGAGCTACGTGACTTGAGTTTGCGTGATACGAACAAGACAAATCTCCAGTTTTTATTGATGACCGTTCGTGTTCCCTTGAATGGTGTAAAACAGTTGGCCATAAATTCTAATTGGTGCCCTGCTGCTGTGTGGAAAAGGCATCTAAGCAGGTCGGCCTTGTATATGTTTGATGACAATTAACCGGTAAGCTCAAAACACAGTGGGGCTTATTTGTCATCAAACATATAGGCCTTATATTTTTGGTCGTCAACCAGTTTCTATTTACCGTAAATATTTAGCTGGTAAAATTTCAAGATGGTTGCCAATCAGTTTTATTTTGGTCATAGTGGAAACATGACTCAATGTGGTCTTTCATTGTTCCCCGTGTTTGGCGGTAATATTATGTAAATTAACAGAACTTATTAGAGTGTACAATATGGAGCTGGATAATGATGCAGGGCCTCCAGAGTAGGGGCCTGTCTCCTCTCCACTAGGCCCCAGTAGAAGGTTGAGTTAAGGGGGGAAGCCGGTGAGGGAGCCTGGCCTGGTCCAAACCAGGCAGAACAAGACACACAGGGGTATAGCTGCTTTACCACCCTGATCCTGCTACACCAATTAAAATGTCAGACTCTCCGAAACTTTCCACTTCTTCACTTCGCTTTCCTCCTCGCTTCTCCGTTCTCTTCTCTTGCCACCCCATGCTGTGTTTGAGTTCTTGTCTTTGCAGTCTCTGCTCCTAACCTCGCCAACCTTTCTTTCTCCCTCCTCCTCCTTTCTTTCTGTTTCTCTCTCTCTCCCCCTGTCTCAGGCTCCCTACGTTTCTCTCTCTCAGTTGTTGTCTCTCACTGCCTCGGGGGCCACGTTGGTTGTCTGACAGAAATATCCTGGCAGGTAAAGCTCTCAGCAATTCAGAACAAAAAACTAAACATTTTCGTTCGCCTCCCTCTCTCTCACCCTCGCTCCGTCCCTCCGTCCCTCCCTCCCTCTCTCTCTCTCTCTCTCTCTCTCTCTCTCTCTCTCTCTCTCTCTCTCTCTCTCTCTCTCTCTCTCTCTCTCTCGCTCTCGCTCTCGCTCTCTCTCTCTCTCTCTCTCTCTCTCTCTCGCTCTCTCTCTCTCTCTCTCTCTGCAGCTAAAGAGGGAAACTTCTAAATGTGCCAAGCTGGCATAGCTCCTGACCTCTCCTCTCCGGAGCACTGCATCTCTCTTCCTCCCTCACACTCTCTGCCAAAACGATCCCTCTTTTTCCTTTTCCCTCCTACCCCCCCATGGTCCCCGCTTTCCTCCTCCCCACAGCCCTACCTGTCTCGCTCCCTCTTTCCCTCAGGGCATGAGAAGAGAGAGTCCTTAATTAGGTGAGTGTTTGTGTTGGCTCTGGAGGGGGGGGGGGGCACCAGCCACTGCGCTGACAAGCGAGGGGCTTCTCGGGGGCAGTGTGACCCAGCTGAGGAGTGTGACAGGCGGGGTGGAGAGGCTGCCCTCCCCCCCCGGTTCCCTGGAGGATCCGGGCTCCTGGAGCTCCAGTGGCCACACGTCTCCCAGACCTCTCCCTCCTGTTTGTGTCAGAGGACAGAGCGCACTGCCATCAGCCGCAGTAATGTCTGTCTAACAGGGACCTCCAACCCGTGGGCTGCGACTCCTAATGAGCCCGGCTGCAAACGCAGCACATTGCCGCTCGTTCTCTCTGTCTCTCTGGTTCTCCCTCCCTCCCTCGCCTGGCTCCCTCAAACTTGCGCTTTTTCTCTCTCCTGTCCATCGCATGAGAACTGATAGCGCCTCACCCGCTCCCTCCTCTCTCTGGGCCATTCAACATGACCTTCTCTCTCTCTCTCTCTCTCTCTCTCTCTCTCTCTCTCTCTAATTGTAAAGGAGATAAGGATACATGCTGACCTGTGGAGCAGCAGAAATGTCTGCTTCCCAAGTCTCTTTTCATCTCGCCCAGTGGGCGAAAATCTGCTATCAATTTTGGGGGGGGAACAATTATATGACATTTTCTCAAGAGCAATTCCTGAGGGGGACACCAAAATCACCGCTGTAACACATAGCCTACATAGTAATATGTTTAAATGGATATTATTAATATTATTGAAATGTCCTTATGTTTACAGTGATTTATTGGGGGGGACAAATCATATTTTTCCCAGAATGGGGGGGTCGATTGCCCCCTGTCCCCCCCGGGATTTCCGCCTATGATCCCGCCCTCTTTGAGATCTTCCCCATCTCTCTCCCCACTCCCTCACCATCTTGCCCTCCCTTCTTTCCCACTCTCTCTCTCTCCCCGCTCCCGGCTCTATCCATCTTTCATTAGCATCACAGTAATGCCGTGTTTATCATTCCTGAGTAGGAACACCTGTCTCCCCAGGGGCCTTTGTGATAAAGCCCCACACACACACGCACTCCACACCACTTGCAGGTCATATACGTGGCATGCCACTGAACACAGAGGCCCTAAAGGTGTTGCATCTAATGAGCAGGTTGGTCCTGTACAGGCATGGCGCAGGGTTAGGGTAACAAGCTTAGAGTGTGTGTTTGGCCTCATCCATCTCCCAGGGTGTCCTTATCAGCTGAAAAGGACCCTTTGAAGCAGCGAGCAAACCATTACCAGCTACACAGGACCCTCCAGGCAAAGAAAGACTTTGGAGAGAGAGAGAGAGAGAGAGAGAGAGAGAGAGAGAGAGAGAGAGAGAGAGAGAGAGAGAGAGAGAGACAGTGGGATGGAGAGAGAGAGAGAGAGAGAGAGGTGAAAGAGAGGTGAAGGCATGAAGATCAAGACATGGATAGGCAGGCCTTTCTTGTTGGCAAAGATGAGTCTTTCTCTATTACGTACATGTCACATTTCCGAAAGCTTTCATACTGTAGGTACACATCTGAACAGCTCAAGTCAATTGTGTGACTGATCATACATGAGCAAGTCGATTACACGGGCTTGGCATAGAAACCAGGCTCTTCGCGTGTGTAGCAGTGATTCTATGCGATGTGTGTGTAGTGATTTAGCTGGGCCTTCATATTGCCTATTCATTTACACCCACTAGGTTAATGGGATTATCTGCACTTTGAGTGAATAATGCTGAAGCAACCATGTAGCCCGAAGAGAAGCATTAATGCACGCACTCACACACGTTCAGAGGCATGTGCGCACACACACACACACAAACACACACGCGCACACACACATGCATGCACGCACGTGGACGGGCACACACAATTAAAAAACAAACAACTCCCCGCTGTTTCGTGGCAACAGGCCTCTATCTCCCATCCTCCTCCATCTCTGCCTCTGTCTCCCACTCTCTCTGCACCTCTCTGTCTCTGTCTCTCTCTCTGTACATTCTTCTTAATTAGGACTGTTAAAAACAGAGCTTTCCACCCCTCTAACCCTAACCCCCCCCCCCCCTCTCCTCCACGGGGCTGACATGGAGGCAGGGGTGAGAGGCCACGGTCAGCCATCCCTCCTCCTCAGGGATTGATATTGGGCTGGGGGGATAGGAGGCCACGATGGGGAATGGAGTAGACAAGGCCGGAAATCAGCGTGTATTCATTAAAAACACACACACACACACTCAGTCTGAGCCCTTGCACTGGATGTCCTGCTGTTCCTGCGTAATTGTTTACCGGAGTCAAACATACTTGTAATTAGTTTCACGTGGGTGCCATGCATTGCAGCTTCACTGAAAATGAAACCTCACTTCCTGTCGTATGGACACTTAGTGCGGGGCTGCATGGACACTATAGTATGAGCATTCAACATTCCCGGTAATGATTGACACTTCGTGTGAACATTTTGGTGACCTCTGGCTGTAAAGGCTAAGACCTTCAGAGCCCTGTCCTCAGTCGCCCCCCCCCACCCCCCCACCCCTCACCCTCCCCTCCCCCCCCCCCTCCCAACCCCAGATGCTGTAGAGACCATGCCAGCATACTGGGTCGGAGACATAGCATTTGAACAGCTGCCATCCTGGCACCGACCATTCCGGAGACAATTACTCTCCAGAAAGAATGCAAATGATGGCATCATTGTTATGGAGGACTTAGCCCCAACATGGAGGGCTTGTCGTGGGCCAACATTGTGTGGCTCTCTACATCTGTCTCACTGCTTAGACCAGGTTTCTCATTGGAGGAGGAGGAGAAAAGGAGTGCAGGGGAGGGGGAAGGCCAAAGAGAACGAGTTGGAGAGAACGGGAGGAGGAGGTGGAGGAAGGCCTCCCTCTGTTCCCTGATTAGAATGCACCACATGATGCTGGCCTCAGAAATGCCAGAGTTCTGCTTGTGTTTACCCCCCTGCATCCAACCATTACAGCGTGACTTTTCGCTCTATCACTGTCACCACCAATCACCTATCAGAGTTTATTACACATCACAGCAGGAAGCCAAGCGGATTGGTCTCGGAGATAGCATGTTCGCTAACTCGGATCAACACCTTCGTGAGCCCTATCAAACTGTCATCAGATCAAATGCAATAAAGTTTTCCTGGCTACGATATATTGACAGCCAACAATAACGACAACAAAGACCACATTTCTTTCTTTTTTTCATCTCACTACCTATCAACACAAATCGAAACAGAAACAAGCTTTCATACAGCTGGAGCAGATCTCAGATATCTTCAGCCTTGATGTGGTAAATAAAGACTGTTATGAACATCAACCTGCTGTGGAATCTTTTAATCATGCAGAGACACACCAGCACAAAGGCGCCGCGTTCTGTCAGAACGACATCGCATCAAAAGGGGACCGTTGAGGGACAATAATCTGTGTTGCATACAGCACCTTTGATATGATTGGATCATACAACGAGATCAATAGGCCTCTGAAATAGTCCTCTACTAATCTGAGATCTAAATCAATTCAGTAGTCTGCATTCTCACACGCATGCACGCACAAACACACACACTTATGTGCATACACAAGCATACACACACACACATACAGCCCACACACACACAGCCACACACACACTGATACAATTACATTGTGGATAGGCCATTCACTCACATATATAAACGAGCTGTCAGAAAAACACAGCAAAACTAATTGGATTGAGAAAAAGTGAACAAGCTCCCTTGTCGTTTGGTCAATTAGAAACAGCGCTCCAATAGGGGTTTTACATACAGGCTACTTAGACTTTGACAACAGCAGCTTGATGTGGCCTTTAGGGGGGTAATACAATCAGAGGACTTTTCTCTAAGTAAACATCTATTCAAGTCGCAGTCCTCCAGACAGGAGTGTGCTTGAGCTGCAA
>NW_027120374.1:12500-27500 GCF_038355195.1 Osmerus mordax
ATGGAGACAAATGGAGAGAGGGGGGATGTATGGAGGCTGTGAAGCAGTGGTTGGATGGAGAGAGGATAGAGGGAGGTCTCACGATGGAAACAAGGATGGTATAAGGAATATATTTTCACTTGATCTTTACCTAACACACACACACACTCCCACACACACACCGGCAGGAAGTCTGACACCCATTCAGCCGTCGACAGATAACGCACACCACAATAGCGGCATTGTCAAAGAATTGTCAAATAAAGAGGCTCTCACAGTTGACTGTCCCAGCCAAGGTAATACCCTCCTCACTCACAGAGAAAAAGGCAGTTTTTCCCTTCCTCTCCCAGTTCCATAGGGGCCCTGCCACTATATTAGCCTGCTCTCTCAACAGCCCGTCTGCTCCTCTGAGCTGCTTAGTCGAGATAGAACGTCTTAGGCAGCCATTTTACCGCTTCAACTGACACATATCTGTAGACATACATACATTATCCCCCACATGCAGTGCTGAGCCGGGCCATGCAGTAACAAGTCTATTATTGTGCTCTAGTGTGTGCACTGTGTGTGTGTGTGTGTGTGTATGTATGTGTGTGTGTGTATGTGTAGTGCTGTTGTGGAGGAGAGCAGTGAAGAGCAGCTAATCTTCAGCAAACAGTGCCAGCAGAACACTGCCAAGACAGTAACACTGCGGGCCAACAGAACTCTGCCCCTCAGCCACGCCAGCCTCCACCCACACCTCCGGAGCCTCTCCTAGCCTCCGCATCCTCTCGAGAATCTCTAGCCTCTGTCCAATCTCCAGCCTCTCCAGCCTCTTTCGAGCCTCTACGGCTCTTCGGAATGGCCAGCCGACAGCTTCTCCCAGCACCGGCCTCACCCGGCCGTGTTCCAGACAGCCTCAACCCCTACCTACCCCACCCCCCACCCCCCCTTCCCCCAGCCCTCGACCTCTCCCCTACCTACCCACCTCCCACCCCCTTCCCCAGGCTCACATGGAGAAGGAGCGAGGACCGATGGTCTCTGCGGGCTGACCTTTGGAGACAGCCCTCTATCTGCAGCTCCGGCAGGGGAGCCGAGGCTCTCAGAGACACAGGAGGGTTACCGACAGGAGACTCAGATGAGTTCACCCCGGCCACCGAATCCTCCGCCCTCCACCGAGGAGAGGAGAGGAAAATGAGGGGAGCGGAGAGGACACGAAAGGAGAGGAGATGAGAGCGATTATTTTCCCCCACCTGTTTTAAACACGAACAGAAGGGGCCCCATCGGTGAGAACTTAAAGGATAATCACCGAGACAAACAGAGGCCGATGAAGGAGGAAAAGAGATAAGGAGAGAGAGAGAGAGAGAGAGAGAGAGAGAGAGAGAGAGGGGGAGAGAGAGAGAGGGAGAGAGAGAGCGAGGACATGAGATGGATGAAGAGCCTAGAGAGGGAGGGGAGATAAATGAAGAGAGGGGGAGAAGGAGGAGAGGAAAGCTGGCCCTGAGTGCCTGCTGGTCACAGTTGGACGGCAGTCCTTTGTCTCTCAGCTGGTTCCGCTGACCACTGAGAGGAAGAGGAGGATGCATGGATGTGTAGGATTACAGCTCAGGTGTGTGGTGGTGGGGGGGGGAGGGGGGGGGGAGGGGGGGGGAGGGGGGGGGGGGGCGTTGGAGGTCAGAGATTTTCTTCCATGGATGGGATGATAAGTTAACCAGTGGGACAGCTGAAGGTTGTCGTGAAGAGATTGTGTGTGTGTGTCTGTGTGTTTGTGTGTGTGTACGTGTGAATGATATCCATCCCACGAGGGGTCCCCTCGCAGGTGGCTTTTAATTTTGGTTCAATTTGCATATATCCAATCAGGTGGAGTAATTGGGTGAGTGTGACACGGTGCTGTGCTGAACAAATAGACACACGCACACACAGCCACACACACACACAGCCACACACACACACACGTCTGGTCTGCCCCAGCATTGACAAGGAGGCACAAAAAGAAGAAGAAAAAAACAGGCCGCAGACGAGCTGATGACACAGATAATTCTGACACTGACTGGATGGTTCTAATCACCGCAAGTATCTCCCCAATCAATTGTCCTTCCCTGCTTGTCCCCCCCCACCCACTCACCCACTCACCCACGCCCACCCAGACCCCCCCCCCCCCCCGCAATCCAGGTCCTCACACCAGCCTCTGCTCCAGGCGGAGAGGTGCCTCGGGGCCCAGTGTGTGAATATCTGGGATCACAGTGACGGCTCTTGATGGACAGCATCCAGACAAAGGGCAGGTGATAAGCATCAATCAGTCAGGCTAATGTCTGGAAGCCTGATGAACGCACGCGAGCAGCTGCACCCCCGCCCCACCCCCCGCGCGCGAGCAGACCAAAACGTTTCTCCCGCATGAGGCGTCTTTCTCCAGGTTCTCTGTAAGACTGGCAACCCCCCCCCCCCCCCCCCCCCCAGCGATTCATCTCTTAAGATGCCACTTTCTCCCCCTCCACCGTACAATCACCCGTCTTCAATCAAGGACCCTCTCTTTGGCGCGGTGCGCGGATTTGGCCCGGCGATGACATCCGAACGACGAGGCGTTCGGCTCGACGTCTTGACGGACAGCGCGAGCGCGGTGTTGAGGGCGCCACACAGCCACAGTCGAGAAGGAGAAGAGGGGCCGGCCGGAGGAGAGGTAGACGGGGGGCGGGGGGGGGAGCCGTAATTACACGCATCCCAGAAAACGGCCCCTCGGGAAACACAGCAGAGTAATTGGCGGTTAGATTCCACTGTGGAAAGGCACAAAAGCGCCACTGATAATTTCTTAATGGGTGCCTATTAACTGTGAGCACAGTATTCTGGCATTTAGGACACGTAGACGCGCGCACGCAAACAAACACCCACCGCGCCGCGCACATATTGAGGGATATTGAGGCTGGAGCAGTTAGCAGGCTTTCTGGGAAGGCCCCAAGTTGCCAGAGTGGAGGTCTATTAGATGAGGGGGCCCTCCTCGACCCACCCAGGGTCGAGGAGGGCAGGAAGTTGCCGTGTTGATTCAAAGTAGTTTTGTGTGTGTGTGTGTACACACCCATATAGCCTAGCTTTCTCAGACAGGCTCATGCTTTCACTCCCTGTTTAGGGGAGGTGGGGGTCAGGGCCTTCAGTAGTGACAGCTCTCTCCTTCAGCGTATGTGTGCGTTGCGTGTGCGCGTCTTCCCTCCATATCTCCTCGGACACTGACAGCTGCGCAGGTTGCTTGGCAACCGCTTCATCTCCTGGTTTTGAACATGCGCGCGTACCACGCACGCACGCAAGCACACGCCAACACATTGCCGTCAAGCTCAGCAGATGCTGCTTGGTCAGTGTGGCAGGCGTGCTCTGTAAAATTACACTTGAGAACATAATCTTGACATCTCCTCCGTGCTAGAGAGAGAGACAGAGAGGGAGAGTTAGAAAGAAGAGGAGGGGGGGGGGGTCAGAAACAAACTCGGAGGCAATGGAGTGTGTACAGTTGCGCCAGTCTGGGTGGAATTGTGCGTGCCTTAGAACAAGGGGAGAGATCATATTTGACATGCCACATTCCTCGTTTCTGAGAACGCTGTGGATAAGATGAACCCCGGAGCAACAAGTAAATGTCAGCCATGGCTGGAGTTGTGGAAATATATTACAGTGGATTTATTCCCGTACATGAGATTTCAGCCGACTGTAAAGCGTTTTTAAATTATTTATTTTTATAGCAAAATTACGTTTTAGGTGCCTCAATTTTGATCTCCTTGGAGTCAAAGCTGTCCAGTTTATTAATCCCAGACGGTCTTTTTAGGTTTTAATTCCTTAATCTTAGACTCATAGCTCATCCATCATTGGCTAGTGAGTGTTAATCTGACAGACACATCTGTCTATGTGGAATCAATCCTTGATCATTTTAAACTGACGTCTACCTCAAGCATCAGATGGGCTTTGTGTGTGTATTTGTACATGTGTGTTTGTGAGAGTATGTTTATGTTAGTATATGTGTGTGTGTGCGTGTCTAGGTAGATTAGACTCCCCCTGCTGTGAGCTTTACCCAGCCTTATCAATGCTCCTATGATGCACCTGGTGGCAAGCCATTGGTCGGGTCCCCTCTCTCTCTCGCTCTCCCTTTATTGACCTCCTTGTTGGTCCCTCCAAATCTCCCTTTTGCGATTTTCAGTCGAGTCACGGCCATTGGGAAGTTTGTTCCGAGACTTGATATCTGCTTTGAAGTTGTGTGAGTCTGGAAAGTAGAGGCGCAGTGTTTTCTGGTTGCCAAGCTAATTTGCAGCCCCCTGCCTCAGGTGTGAGGGCCTGTCCTCTACCTCCAGCCTGACAGGTTCTGAGGAGAGAGTATATATAGGCCGGGACGCCTCGCAGGCACAGAGGAAATGGTTGCCGCAGGTACCAGACAAGTCATGCTGTCCTGCAGAGAGGTTAATTGATTGGCTGGCTGTCATTCCTGAGGCGGAGACACACACAACCTACAGAGAAGAGACACACACACACACACACACGGACAAACACCTCCAGACACACACCCTTGTCAGAGATCTGACGGATGTGTGTTAGCTTGAGTGTTTCTGACAGCTCTGAGCAGCCCGGGAACACAAGCCTGTTGTGCCTGCTTTCTAACAGACATGAATATGTACCGAGGAACACACACACACCGACAGAAGGGGGCGGGGTGGGGGGGGGGGATCGAAGGCACTGATGAGTACCGTGTGTTCGTGGTGTGTGTGTGTGTGTTAAATACTGCCACCTGGTTCCATTTTCCCCAGTGTCTCCCCAAGCCACTCAACCCACCGCTCGAATGTAGCTACAGTACACCTCCCATAATTATCCTTTCATCGCTCCTCAAAGTATACTGTATTGTCAAAGGCTGCGTCCATTCATGTGTGTGTGTGTGTGTCATGAAGAGGCCTGCTGTTGAGGCGGTAATTATCATTTCATACAGCACAGACAGCTCCGACCCACTTCGTTCCACTGTGTTCTCACTTCCCCCCCCTCCCTCCCTCCCCTCCCGACCTCCCTCCCTCCCTCCGACCTATCTACTGTATGCCTATGGATTTGTCTCCCTCTCTCCTTCGCTCTCTCCTTCGCTCTCTCCTTCGCTCTCTCCTTCGCTCTCTCCTTCGCTCTCTCCTCCTCTACCTCTCTCTACTCTCTCTACCTCTCTCTACCTCTCTCTCCTTCTCTCTACCTCTATCTACCTCTCTCTACCTCTCTCTACCTCTCTCTAACCCTCTGTACCTCTCGTCCTCTCTTTCTCTTCCCCTTCCTCGTCTTTCTCCCAATCATTTTTTTCTCTCCCTCTACTCCTCCCTCTCCCTCTCTCTCCTGCACTCCTCTTTTCCTCTAGTCTCGCCCCTGCTCTCCCTCTCTGTCGGGACGCTGGTCAGGCCTGGTGTGTGATTGTCTGCCTCTGCTGTGGATGGGGCCTGGCTGTCTCACCCGTCAATCAGGGGGGCCAGGGAGATGGGATCGTTCCCTGTTCAGAGGACAGGGAGAGCCTATCTGGCATTCTGGAGATAAGGAAGGGGGCTCGGCGGGAGGGGGGTGGGGGGGGTGTGGGGGGGGTGGAGAGTAAAGTTTGTGTATGTGTGTGTGTGTGTGTGTGTGTGTAGTGGTCGTATGTTTGTGTGTGTGTGCACGTACACTTTGTCCGTATTTGTGTGTGCGTGTAGGGTTTCTCTATGCCTGTGTGTGTACCATGTGTCTGTGCGTGTCTTAAACATTGACATTGAACTGAGCAGTAGAAATGCATTATTTACGACAGCTAGCTACCCTGGTATACTGGGAAGGTCAAACCTGGATCATGTACAGCTACACAAAACACTAACCCGAACCCTATCATTGACCTTAACACCAGTGGAGGGGGGGCTGGGGGGATGGGAGAGATCACATTGAAACCTCAGAATGATGTTGTCACTACGTTACAGGGACCATCTCTGACCTAGTAGGCTGCGCTTTGACCAACACTCTGAAATGAATGATATCACCGAGACAGAAGGTTGACTTTAAACCTTCCAAATATCTTAAGACTGAGATTTTGTGGGATCTTGAGAATGTGCTTGTTTAAATGTAACTAAGGTACACACTTCTCAAAAAAGGAGTTGTCAGAGGAACATCATTTAGACTACGTGACAAATGTCCACTCAAAATATTTCATTAATACCAATGCAAACCTAAAGGTTACAATGATATGTTGCTCATTTATAACCACTTGCTTCATGGGAATTTTGGCTGATGACACAAAATATGAATTTCCAGGGAGTCAGGTGGCTGAGCGGTGAGGGAATCGGGCTAGTAATCCGAAGGTTGCCAGTTCGATTCCCGGTCATGCCAACTGACGTTGTGTCCTTGGGCAAGGCGCTTCACCCTACTTGCCTCGGGGGAATGTCCCTGTACTTACTGTAAGTCGCTCTGGATAAGAGCGTCTGCTAAATGACTAAATGTAAATTTATGAGTATGAGCGAGCCGCTTGTCAAATCTATATGAAGCAACGCTGCCTCAGTTCTATAGCCCCGCAGCACCAAAGTAAACCTTTGGATCACACCCACACTCTCTGTCTTATCTCCTTCTAATGTCTGGGCCTTGTTTTTTCTCAGTTTAAAGCACTATTAAGATCGCCAAATGGAAGCGAGTTGAAAGACAGATGGATCGCCTTTGAAGAGCCACCATGCCAGAAGACAGAGGAGATGAAGGGAGGATAGTGGGAACGAGACCCCCTCCATTCCTCCACCCTTCCGTCCTTCCATCCCTCCCTAACCCCACATCGGTGTCACTCTACTGGGGTGAGAGCCTTGCACTGAAGGGAGTGACTTGCATCTCAGGTATGAGATCTCAGACCAACTGAGTGTTGGAGAATGTCATCAAGGAGACAGGGAGGTCAGGCATGGACAGGCAAAACAGGGATGTCAAGGAGCTGAGGAGAGGAGCTTCAACTTAGTAAGAGGTGGTGCCATTCTGCCAGCCTGCCAGGTCAGATGATGAGAAACGATTACAATTCTAGACAACATGAACCAGCCTTCTTTCTGCTCACTGCTGAATTCCAAACTTTCCAGAAGAGCCATAGTGGTCAAAATTATGTTTTTTTTGCAAAGGTTTCTCTATTGTGAGTCTGTAATAATCTATAGTTCTAGCAGTAACTACCTACTGCACAGATATTACATTCACTTGATTGGATTTGCTTGTAGTGGAAAAATTCTAGTGGCACTGTGTAGATTTGAAGTCAAGAGATGGCGGTTTCAATTTAATTTATTTAGCTTGTACATTAGCATAAGATTTAACAAAGTACTTTGTGATCAGTCTAACGAAGGAGGTGCTAGCCACAGATCGTTCGCAAGAGTGATGAAGAACAACCCTAAAACCCTGCCTTATATGAACTTTAGATCAAATGGTTCTTCTGATGGTCAATCCATCAATGTAGCAAACTCTGTGATTGGTCAGCACTGCTCAGTGACAGTTTGACTCCATACCAAGTGTCCCACAGTTCTTTGATGTGGCATCTCTCCCCAAACCAGTAGATACTAAAGCCACAGGAGTTCACCAGTCAAATGGTCAACTGTCCTTTGAGTGGGCATCTTCAAACAAGTATTTAATTAACACCACCCATGCAACAGGAAGGGTCAGAGCAGCTTGATCAGTTCATCTATCTTAAACTGCTCCCTCAGATCACAATAACAATACAATTGAATCCACATTGTCTCCAGACCAGCTGTCTCATCCTCCCCAGGTGTCATAAACTGCAAATGGCATCTCTACCAAATGGAGTTGATTCAACATTCATTGTATCAAGCTTCTCAACCAACTTTAAACTTCTCTTAAAACACTGTATTGTAAATTTCCACCACATGCTAAGCGTTCAATAGTGCACTATGTAAGTAAACAACGGCAGTCTTTAATAGAGACTCCTGAAGTGATTACAAGCATGGTGAAATTGTCGCATTGACCACAATGGCCATTATGGGTATTTATTAACTTTTACATTTTTTTTTTGTTTAAGTCTCTGAAAACAGTTTTGTATTTTTGAAAAAAAATATTTAGACAAAGATACAACTTGTTAGGGTATTGGTGTTTGTTTGTGTAAAGATATGCACAATTAAAAAATTCTAAACAATCAACATGACTTGTGTTGACCGTATCACTGTACACCCACACACACACTTTGTACACCCACCTACACACACACTGAATGTGTGTCTTAGAAAAACTGTTCTGAACTTGTACATGAAAAGAAGGACGAGATGGTGAGACACGCTGACATGGGAAGGTATTCTCATTCACGCGTGTTTAACACCTAATTGCCAGCGTGACACTCATTCAAAAGAATATAAACTAGTCGTAGCTCTGATAGATTCTCATTCAATCTCAAATAATCAACCGTTTCTTTTCTCTGTACAAAAGGTCGCGCGAGATGCCTCCAGTTTCTTACATCTATACAAGCTCCTATGCTTTGCTCGTGTTCGACTGCTTTGTCAGCAACTTTCTGTTCCCTCCTTGAAGTTGAGTACGGACTTCTCAGGTCGGATCCTCACTCTCTCCAATTCAGCTCCGTCTGGATCTGGTTGCCGTTTACGTCATTTATCGGTCGTTTGGGATCCCTTCCCATCTTTACTGTCCAATCTTTCTTTCCTGTTTTCTTTCTTTCCTCTCCTCCGTCTCCCTCATTTTCCTCCTCCACACCTTTCCCCCTTTCACTTGGCACTCTCTCTCTCTCTCTCTCCCACTCACCCTCCTATTCTCTCTCTCTCCCACTCACCCTCCTATTCTCTCTCTCTTCCAGTCACCCTCTTTCTCAGTGTTTTTTCCTGCTGTCCATTTCAGGGTCTCTTCCCCAGAGTGTGGTGTGTCTAACCAGGCTCTCCACGCCTGTCTGTCAGTCACACATCTGCCGCCAGCCCCAGGAGGGAGAGGTAGGGGGAAAGACTGAGAGGGGGAGAGAGAGAGAGAGAACTGTAGGGGTTGCTGCAGGGCGTGAAGGGGTCTAGAGGAGTTGTGTGTGTGTGAGGGGGGGGGGGTGTTGAGAGAGAGAGAGAGAGAGAGAGAGTGTGTATGACTCTAGGTTACATTTTGCCCCCTGACGTTTGTCCTCATTAGTCCGGCACAGTGGAAACACAGCAGGGGGCCAACTCTCTTCTATTCTTTGTCCCCCCCGCCTCCTCTCTTGTTTTCCCTCCTTTTTCTGGCGTGTCCACTCACATCTCCTCCACCTGCCGGGCTCTGTTCATTCCCCCCTCATTTCCACTCTCTCTTCCTCCCTGTGTTCTCTTTCCTTCTTGTTACACCGAATGTCAGCCTCTCCAGTTAGCCTCTGTCACTGCAAATGACACTACACCCCATCTTCTGTCTCTTGTGTGTGACCGTGTGTGTGAGTGTGTTTCGTGAGAGGCTATAAATGGAGCTGTCCATGGTCCTGAAGCGGATTCATTCCTCTTGCCTTCCTGCACATGCAGACAGACACACACACACACACACACAGCTAAGGTATCCAGTGCAGGTAGTGGGGTGACGAGGGCTGAACTTAGAGACAGGTAGATCTATCATTAGTCGGCCCCCTACCTTCACAATCTCTACTGCATGAACCTCCCACGGAGACCCTCTCAAATTATTCATGGGAACACACACGTGCTTTAATTCAACAGCCTTGGAGAAGAGCCCTTCCCACAAACTTCCCAGGAACTAGTCCCTTTTATTCACATTGACTGATATCTGCCTTCACAGGCAGCACAGACGTGTAATAGACTTATTTCTTAACCCGTGCATTTCTTGAAATACGATCTCTCTTTCTCCACCTCCATTCTTCTTCCCTTTCACTTTGTCGCCCTCATTCTCATGGCGTTTCCCTACCTGCTTTGTCTACCCTAACAGCAAAGGGTCGGGTCCATCGTATCACATCTTACTGTACCGTGTCCTCACATCAGAATCAGAATCAGAAAGGGATTTATTCGCCATGAAAGTTTGCACAGACAAGGAATTTGCTTTGGCAGGAAGGTGCATACAATAAACATATACCTAAAATTTAAATATGTGGACATGAAAAGCCCTCCCTCTCCCTCTCCCTCTCCCTCTCCCTCTCCCTCTCCCTCTCCCTCTCCCTCTCCCTCTCCCTCTCCCTCTCCCTCTCCCTCTCCCTCTCCCTCTCCCTCTCTCTCTCTCTCTCTCTCTCTCTCTCTCTCTCTCTCTCTCTCTCTCTCTCTCTCTCTCTCTCTCTCTCCTCTCCCTCTCCCTCTCCCTCTCCCTCTCCCTCTCCCTCTCCCTCTCCCTCTCCCTCTCCCTCTCCCTCTCCCTCTCCCTCTCCCTCTCCTCTCCCTCTCCCTCTCCCTCTCTCTCTCTCTCTCAGAACAATGCTGGTTAAGACACAATCAGAATGATAGCTGGAGCCGAGGAGCAGACCGAGGCCCCCCTTTGGAGCCAATCCATCTTCCCTGTCATCTGCTTCACTTCCGAACACAACAGAATGCGAACCGACACAGGCCCGCCTCAACCAGCCCGCCTCACAGAAGTTTCCAGAACACAGGATAAACCACCTTGTCCACGCTCAGAGTGGTCCAAAAATTAATGCATTCTGAAAACGATTGAAACAATAGTTTTTCCTCATTTACATATAGAAGCAAAACCATGAGAAAGCCTACAATTCAAAGCAGATTGTTCAAGTACTCGGTACATCCGTTCTACAAATGTTTATCAATAACAAAATATGGATTTCTGAGTTGGGTAGAACATTGAAACTAAATTAACATTTTAACAGTACGGGATTAAGGTCCAGGAAGTAAGGTAACTGAGGCAGACAACTTGCTAGCTGCTCTCTAGACTGTTCAGGTAGCTAGGTAAAATTGTGTCCAGTATGGATTGCTAAACATGCCAGGGATGGATTGATCGAGGTATCGTATGTTCCTCCCTCCTGTGCTAAACGCTGATGCTGAGGGATCTCCAGGGGTCCTGTTCTATCAGGCTGTTCTAGTCCCTTTAGAGGGGCCTCCGGCAGAGCAACCTGCCATCCAGCCTCATGATAGATCCACTTCCTCTCCACTCTTCTCCACCCTAACCCAAATAGAGCAGAGTGCTGCGGGCTACTGTGACTGCTCTTAGTGGTTTCCTGCACTCCCCCCCCCCCCCCCCCCCCCTCCACCTTACACGCGCACGCAAACACACACACACGCACGCGCAGGCTTTTACCACCAACTTTGTGTGTGAGCAATTCATAAAGCTTTCATAGATCATTTCAATTCATCACACATCACAAACTAGATATGAAACCCTCATTGCGTGTAGGAGTGGTATGGTAGAATTGGTGTCCTACTGGAACAATGCAGTAACAATTTGCTATGGTGATGTCGATGTCAAACTATAACTACTGTAACCATGTTCTTTTGCAAAGCAATGCAGATGTCAAGCTATGACAATACTCTGGTGTGATGGTGTGTCAAACTGTAACAATACTGCAACAATCCTCTGCTTGGTTATATATGTGTATATAAGAAAAAACTTGTTGAATTTCTTGAGCTTCTTCAATGGCTGTCAGCATGGAACAAACAGCCAAAATGACACAATTTTCCCAAAACTTGAGACTCTGTCTCTATAGCAACAGTTGCCAAGTTGCTTAAAGGGGCATTTCTGCTGTGGTCCACCTGTTCTCAAGCACTTGCTACTTTCTCTCTGCTGCAGATTCACCACCTTTGTCTTTATCATATTCTACCTCGTACACTATTCTTGTGCCGTCTCTCTTTGTCGCTCTCTCTCCTGACCTCTCTCCATATTCAAGTAACACAGGAAGCAGCAAGGTAGGAGGAAAGAAATGACTAGTTACTAGTTATTATTAGTTCATTTTAATAGAATTGTCTGCCAAACGGGCTGATCCTCACCTGTGGAAATTCCACTCGTAAGCCTTCAGTAAGCGAGCAGACGCTGGCCACATGTTGGGAGACATAAGTACGTTGATTACAGCCTTGTGCTAACGCAAACTGCCGTTCCGGGCTGAAAGCGGAGGCCCGGGGAAGTAGATTGCCGACCCAGCGCCGGAACAGAAGGCTCTCTGACTAGTCATAGAAGCAACAACATGTAGAGTCAAACGTTCCCCATGATGTGTTAAGCTGGGGTTGAACCGGAACAATCTGCTGAACTGGGCAAACTTGGAATCGGGTGCTGGCGTGCGAGTGTTTGAGTGTGTGTCAGAAAGGGAGAGTGTGTGCGTGTAAGAGAGTTTGTGTGAGCGTGCGCGCACGTGTTTGTGGGAGATTAGAGAGGACGACACACTTACCCTGTGGCCTGGGGGCCCACCATCCGGGGCACCAGGCAGGAAGCAGCTGGACCTGCTGAGTGCCTGGGGGCGAGAGGGCACCCCTCTGGTGGCCCCAGGGTGGGACCACACCCCTCTGGTGCCCTGGGGGGTTAGATAATGCCAGAGAGGGGCAGGCCACAGATGGATGTGTGTGTGTGTGTGTTTACGTTAAGCCACAGGAAGATGAAGAAAAGGTTCCATCTCCATTCTTCTGACGCCCTACAGTCAGGTAATGAAATGATTCAACTTGTGATGAAGACACTGTATTTGTTGGTTGAGAGATTAGTACGGTTGACTCTCTGCGTCGCATGACAAATAAAAATAAACAAACACAAAAGAATTGTTGTGTAGAATGATTTACCATACATTATGTAAACTATCCCTCGGGATTGAGGACTGAGAGGACCACAAACTACTGAAACAAACCTCAAGACAGATAGTGTATGCCAGCACCCAATCCGTCAAGGAGAATGACATGTTCACCCAGTGCAAATAGATATTAATGAATCCTCGACAGTCTGACAGGGATACATATATGACACTCTGGAGGATTGACAGCTGTCTTCTTGACATCTTCTCTCTGTAATAACACCCGTCCCAAACGGTGCGTCGATAACACACGCCGACCGTGGATTCAACATGCTCCTGCACGCCCCATCCATCCTACCGGGAGGGTTTAATATTGCACAATGTTGCGAATGTTCAGGTTTCCTGAGGATCTAAGAGGGAGGATGGGGTCCTCCTCGTCTCCCTTCCTGGCGTTTTGTCAAACAGGTGCGTGGCAAATGTTAATCCGTGAAATGTTCAAATGTTAAACACGGTCTTCCCGTGGAAGATCTCATCTGTGAGGGATGGAGGCGTGCATGGCTAACAAACAGCTGAGAGGCAGAACCCTTCTAGAAGAGAGAGAGGAGGGAGGGGAGAGGCGGAGAGAGAGACGGGGAGGGAGCGCGAGTGGTTCAGAGATGGAGTTGGAGAGTGGAATATCTCAAATGAGAGGGGGAAAAGAGGAAATGTATGGTACAAGTATTCCACTGTTCTCCGCCTTTCTTCAAACATGTTGCTTCTGGAGCAAAGGGAATCTATTACAGAGCTTTTAGAAGGAGGGCTGAGAATAAAGAGAGAGAGAAAAGAGAGAGAGGAGGGCAAATGAGAGACAGTAACAGAGGTGGAGGGAGTGGCAGAGAGAAGGAGAGAGGACGACGGAGAAGGAGAGAAGAAGGAGGAGAGGGGGGAGGGCAAGAGAGATAGGGAGAGAGATGGAGAGTTAGAAGAGGGGAGAGAGAGAGAGAGAGAGAGAGAGAGAGAGAGCAAGCTAGAACGTCTAAAACATTCCTTTGAAGTTCTCTTCTGAAATATATCGTGGAGGGAACTCAAAGGATTGGTTAAAAATGCATGACATGCACACAACTAAAAAATAAGTAATGAACTTATAGAAATAAAGATCAAGTGATTTCATACACGGCTCAACTTCAAAGAATCAACTTGGCTTGAGGGAGAAAAAAAAGTTATGAATGCTTTTTTGTCCCTTTTCATTTTACCCAAAGCTAATTATCCACAAACAGCAGTGGGATGGACCAGTGATAATGATGGACAGGCAGTCAGACCAATCAACTGAGAGAAAGTATGTTAACAGGTTATGATTGCCAAATCCCAGGGAGGATGTGAGCACTGCTCCCACCAACTCAAGCAGGAGGAAGAATAGCTTTCTCACAGATTTCAAGTTGATAGTCCCGGATTTCCAACTGTTGCCATGGAAAAGACATCCTTTAAACTGACCACAGATCAGTATTCTACCACTCAGCGAGGGGCTGGTAATACACTTCCACTCTCAAAGGCAGAGAACAGCACTGCTGTTCATACCAGTCAGATGCAAGGAAGCAAATAATTACTACATAATTACATGCAACACAAGCCATTAGAATACCTGATAATAAAAAAAAAAGAAACACAATTATGAGAAGATCCCTAATGAGAATTCAATGGAGGAGAACGAGGGTTGCCAGAATCAGAGACACCTATTCATCCCCCAGTTTGGCCACATATGCTGGTCCACATTTGGCCATCTGGCAGCAGACAAGGTTGAGGAACGGCCAGACGCTTTATCACAGATTTACCTCGTTTTTTCTATTTCGCTTCGTTTTTTCTTTTCTTGTCTGTCGAATTACAAAGGCGGGGCTTAAGGCATGCTGACCTGATGTCTTTTTCATCCACCAAGAGCCAGGAAACCTGGAGCACTTCAACCCAGCAGTAAGAGAGGGAGTCCGATCAAAGCAAGCGGATGAAGGGCAGGGGGAATGAAAAGTCTTTCCGATTTTGTGATCATGTACGTGCCGAGCTTATTCACACCTGTAAACACAGCCTCCAGCAACACTGCCTGTGCTCATCGAGCCCATCATATTTATCTGGGGTCGCATTGGAATTTTCCGTCCTGCTAAGCGGGCTGTTAACGAGATGTGTGCCATTCCACATGGTTCCTCTTTTTTGGTCTTTTTTCATTTCAATATCAGCGAATGTAATCCTCTGAACCTGAAATAATTTGCAGTTGGAGTCCATGAATGCAAGCATGAGGGGGCTGGGTGGCCAAATCTCTGGAGCGCATGAATAAACCAGAAGAGAAAGAAGGAGGGGGCTTTGTGGAGAGAGACAGAGGATAACAAAACATGATTTCTGCACCCTCCCCCTCCCACTGTTCCTAGTCCCTCTACACCCCAAAAATCTAATCGGCTTAACCCATCGCAATCCTGCAGAGCCCCCCCCCCATCCACCCC